>NC_090374.1:29706935-30006935 GCF_036365525.1 Heterodontus francisci | reverse complement strand
ATCCGAAGGCACGTGAGGGCCGCCGGTTGTCCAATTAATTCCAATCCTCCCTCCACCTCCCCCCCCCCCCCCCCCCACATTGAATTGTGATCAATTACATGCCAATGTATTTAAACTAACTATTCAGCAATTCAAATCGCAATCCCGTCGCTTCGGGGCAGCAAGGCTGCCTTGATGCTTTCCTGCTGCTGACTAAATCTGGAACCGACGTCACAATGTCAGATTTCCGGGCGGACACGTCCATTGCCATTCTCCAGCCCCTCACACCTCCATTCCGGCTCCAACGGCCTCACTAAATTCTGCCCATAAAGTCATTAAGGCACAGAATGAGGCCAATCGGCCTACCAAGTCCATGCCAGTTCTCTATAGAGCAATCCAACCAGTCCTATTCCCCCGCTTTATCCCCAGAGCCCTGAAAGTTTATTTCTCTCAAGTGGCCATCCAATTTCCTTTTGAAATCATTGATTGTCTCTGCTTCCACCACCCTCGTGGGCAGCGAGTTCCAGGTCATTACCACTCGCTGCGTAAAAAGTTCTTTCTTACATCCCTCCTGCATCTCTTGCCCAAAACCTTAAGTCTATGTCCCTTAGTCCTTGTACTTTAATCTAATGGGAAAAGCATTTCTTTGTCTACCTTATCTAAACCTGTCATAATCTTGTACACCTCAATCAGATCTCCCTGCAATCTCCTTGCTCATATCTAGCAGGATTCATGTTATGAGCAAACACAATCTCTGAAATGCCCGTGAAACCCTTATCTGCCTTAAATTATTAAAAGTGCACTGTGAGATACCTCACGTCGCTAAGAATCGCAGGAACGAAAGCGAGGAGCACTACAAGGAAATTGAAATACGAAGTAAGGCAAAGGATGTCAAAAGGTCATGTATTATAGTGAAAGCTGATTGTGTTCACATTTGAATTATTGATTAAACATGGCAGATGTGGCTACAGCATTGCATATCCTCTCTGCTGAAGTTCAACTGCTGCTCTTAAAGAAAACAGAGCCAAGAATAGCCTCGGAGTCTGTTATGTGCACACAGAATTTTAGCTTAATTATGGCATCCTGTTTAGTTTGGTTATCTGAGGTTTCTGATAGGTTCGATTGCTAACGGCTGTGATTGGGATGCAAAAGAGGTTTAATCTGAGATCACCCCCAGTGAGGCAACTTATTATAAAGTTAACAAAAGAAAATGTTTGCAGGGCTATGTGGAAAGGGCAGAGGAGTGTGACTTTTTTTTATTCATTCATGGGATGTGGGCGTCACTGGCGAGACCAGCATTTGTTGCCCATCCCTAATTGCCCTTGAGAAGGTGGTGGTGAGCTGTCTTCTTGAACCGCTGCAGTCCATGTGAGGTAGGTATACCCATAGTGCTGTTAGGAAGGGAGTTCCAGGATTTTGACCCAGCGACAGTGAAGGAAAGGCGATGATAGTTCCTAGTCAGGATGATGTGTGGCTTGGAGGGGAACTTGCAGGTTAAAGCTTAGGTCAGGAAAAAGAACCCGACCCGAACCCGACCGATCCACAGCGGACCCGAGCCAGACCCGGCCCGAGTCCTTCCAATTTCGCCCCGAGCCTGACCCGACCCGAGCCCGACCCCACTTGACCCGAACTGAGCCCGACCCAACCATCCCTTTACTTACCTTCCAACTGGGACGCTCCACGAAGCTGCAGCACATGTGTGATGACATCATAGCGACGTCACTCACTCACTGCACAGGCTCAGTTTTGTCCCGGACTCCCAGCTCAGCTAAGTTTTTTATTTTATTTTTAATACTTACTGGCAGAGTACTTACCGTGTGTGTCCGGCCTGACCCAACCCGAGCACGACCCGGACTTGGCCCGACCTGACCCGAGCCCAAAAGCCGGACCCGGAAGAGGGGCCCGATCCAATCCGAACCCGACACATGTCGTCGGGTCCCGTCGGGTTCGGGTCGGGTAGCAGGCCTTTATTGTAGGTGGTGGTGTTCCCATGCATCTGCTGTCCTTGTCCTTCTAGGTGGTAGAGGTCACGGGTTTGGAAGGTGCTGTCTAAGGAGCCTTGGTGCGTTGCTGCAGTGCATCTTGTAGATGGTACACACTGCTGCTACTGTGCGTCGGTGGTGGAGGGAGTGAATGTTTGCATATGGGGTGCCAATCAAGTGGACTGCTTTGTCTTGGATGGTCTCAAGCTTCTTGAGTGTTGTTGGAGCTGCACCCATCCAGACAAGTGCCTTGTCGATGGCGGACAGGCTTTGGAGAGTTAGGAGGTGAGTTACTCGCCACCGGATTCCTAGCCTCTGACCTGCTCTTGTAGCCACGGTATTTATATGGCTATTCCAGCTCAGTTTCTGGTCAATGGTAACCCCCAGGATGTTAACTAATTGGTTAGCTCTTTCAGAGAGCCGGCACAGGTACGATGGGCTGAATGGCCTCCTTCACTGTTATATCAGTCGATGACACACTTCAAATTTGTTCCTAAACGTTGTGAAGAGTTCCTTACCAAGAGGATGAAAGCAGTCTGGAACACATCTCACAGTTCAGGTGGTCAAATCAGGGCAGTCCAAATGGTCGGAACAATTTTCAACTGTGAACCTCCCATTTCTCGTCTGAGAAAAGGACAGATGGAAGGAGACAATTGGAGACTCACGTGACGCAAATTTCAGATTGGCCTGTAAATGGGCGCACAGCACTTCTACCTGTTTCAGGCCTAAGGCCATTTAATTATGCAAATTGGGGTTCTATCTGTATCACAGATGAGCAGAATGTGTTCCCTGGTCCTTAAAGGGAGTGCAGGCTGTCATCTGCTTCATAAAAAGGGTCTGAACCTCTTTTTGTGCGAACTGAAGGAACAAAAGGAGTACTCCACCTGGCTAAACAAAAGTACTGTGACAGCTCTGCTGAAGAATAAATTAAAGATCAACGCTTGTCTCGCCATCAGAGTTCTTGCACTTCTGATTGGTCATTCATCACTGTCAATCATCAATCATTCAGTGCAAATGAGCAATACATTACGCCTCTCATTACAAGAAATTTTAGGGCCCTCCACGAGGCTTATTATAATCAGAAGAGAAACTCTGAACAAAATAATGACAACTTGTATTTATATAGTGCCTTTAATGTAATAAAATATCCCAAGGCACTTCACAGGAACGTTATTAGATTAGATTAGAATTAGAACATTACAGCGCAGTGCAGGCCCTTCGGCCCTCGATGTTGCGCCGACCTGTGAAACCATCTGACCTACACTATTCCATTTTCATCCATGTGTCTATCCAATGTCCACTTAAATGCCCTTAAAGTTGGCGAATCTACTACTGCTGCAGGCAGGGCGTTCCACGCCCTTACTACTCTCTGAGTAAAGAAACTACCTCTCACATCTGTCCTATATCTATCACCCCTCAACTTGAAGCTATGTCCCCTCGTGTTTGCCATCACCATCCGAGGAAAAAGACGCTCACTATCCACCCTATCTAACCCTCTGATTATCTTATATGTCTCTATTAAGTCACCTCTCCTCCTCCTTCTCTCCAACGAAAACAACCTCAAGTCCCTCAGGCTTTCCTCGTAAGACCTTCCCTCCATACCAGGCAACATCCTAGTAAATCTCCTCTGCACCCTTTCCATAGCTTCCACATCCTTCCTATAATGCGGTGACCAGAACGGCACGCAATACTCCAGGTGCGGTCTCACCAGAGTTTTGTACAGCTGCAGCATGACCTCGTGGCTCCGAAACTCGACCCCCCTACTAATAAAAGCTAACACACCATATGCCTTCTTAACAGCCCTATTAACCTGGTTAGCAACCTTCAGGGATTTATGCACCTGGACACTAAGATCTCTCTGTTCATCTACACTACCAAGAATCTTCCCATTAGCCCAGTACTCTGCATTCCTGTTACTCCTTCCAAAGTGAATCACCTCACACTTTTCCGCATTAAACTCCATTTGCCATCTCTCAGCCCAGCTCTGCAGCCTATCTATGTCTCTC
This sequence comes from Heterodontus francisci, assembly GCF_036365525.1. Lineage (NCBI taxonomy): Eukaryota > Metazoa > Chordata > Chondrichthyes > Heterodontiformes > Heterodontidae > Heterodontus > Heterodontus francisci. The sequence continues at coordinate 30,002,968 of NC_090374.1, read as the reverse complement.
TGTACCCGACAACATCCTTCGGCACTATCCACAACTCCACCGACCTTAGTGTCATCTGCAAATTTACTAACCCACCCTTCTACACCCTCTTCCAGGTCATTTATAAAAATGACAAACAGCAGTGGCCCCAAAACAGATCCTTGCGGTACACCACTAGTAACTAAACTCCAGGATGAACATTTGCCATCAACCACCACCCTCTGTCTTCTTTCAGCTAGCCAATTTCTGATCCAAAGCTCTAAATCGCCTTCAACCCCATACTTCTGTACTTTCTGCAATAGCCTACCGTGGGGAACCTTATCAAACGCCTTACTGAAATCCATATACACCACATCCACTGCTTTACCCTCATCCACCTGTTTGGTCACCTTCTCGAAAAACTCAATAAGGTTTGTGAGGCACGACCTACCCGTCACAAAACCGTGCTGACTATCTCTAATGTACTTATTCTTTTCAAGATGATTATAAATCCTGTCTCTTATAACCTTTTCCAACATTTTACCCACAACCGAAGTAAGGCTCACAGGTCTATAATTACCAGGGCTGTCTCTACTCCCCTTCTTGAACAAGGGGACAACATTTGCAATCCTCCAGTCTTCCAGCACTATTCAAGCAAGCTTTGACAACAAGCCACCTAAAGTGATATTAGGGCAGATGACCAAAAGATTAGCCAAAGAGATATGTTTTAAGCTTTGTCTTAAAGGAGGAAAGACAGGTAGAGAGTCGTAGGGAGGGAACTACAGAGCTTAGGGCCTTGGCAGGGGATGGCACGGCCACCAGTGGTGGAGCAACTAAAATCAGGGATGCTGAAGAGGCCGGTATTGGAGGAGTGCAGGTATCTCGGAGGGTTATGAGGCTGGAGGCGATGGCAGAGTCAGAGAATGCTGAGAAGTGGGGGGTTTGAAAGCAATCTGGTTGGAAGCTCATCTCAGGGTCACATACGACACCAAGGTTGCAGACAGTCTGGTTCAGCCTCAGACAGATGGAGTCAGTGGCTAGGGAACAGACTTTGTACCAAGGACCCTTTGGGCTTCCCAATATTGAATTGGAAGAAACTCCTGCTCAGCCAGGACTGGATTTTGAACCAGCAGTCTGACAATCTAAAGAGAGTGGAGGGGTCGAGAGAGGTGGTGGTGAGGTCGAGCTGGATGTCATCATTATACATGTGAAAAATATTTTCAAGGGACAACATGCGAACATGAGAAATAGAAGGGGGGCAAGGATAGATCTTTGGAGGCACACCAGAGGTAACGGAGCAAGAAGAGAAGCCATTACAGGTGATTCTCTGGCTACGGCTGGATAGATAAAAATGGAACCAGGTGAGTACAGTCCCACCCAGATGGATGACAGTGGAGAGGCATTGGAGGAAAATGGTGTGATCAACTGTGTCAAAGGCTAGACAGATCGAGAAGGATGAGAAGGGATAGTTTATCTTTGACAAAGTCACACAGGCTACTATATGTGACTTTTGGTTCTGTGGCAGCGACGTATACCTGATTGGAGGGCTTTAAACATAGTGTTCCAGGAAAGATGGGCATGGATTTTGGAGACCATAACATGTCCAAGGACTTTAGAGATGAAAGTGAGATGGGCAAAGGGGCAGTAGTTTGCAAGGATGTTGGGATCAAGGGTTTTTTTTTGAGGATAGGGTTGATGATGTCAGATTTGAAGGTGAGGGAAACTGTAACAAAATCAGTTAAAATGGGAGCCAGGAAGGGAAATTGGGTGGTCAGCTGTTTAGTGGGAATAGGGTTGAGGAAGTAGGAGGTGGGTCTCGTGGACAAGACTAGCTCGGAGAGGGCATGAGGGAGATAGGGCAGAAACTAGAGAACAACGTGAGTTCAGGGCTAGGGCAGGGGAGGAGCTTCAGAGGAGGTTTGGCCTGGTAGGCTAGTGGAAGGCAGGGAAGTGGCAGAGGTGGCTGATCAGATGGTCTCAGACCTAGTGACAAAGAAGTCAGTGAGCTCCATGCATTTGTTGGAGGTCAGGGGAGATGAGTTTAAGAAGACAGCTTTGCGGTGGAGATTATCTTTGCATCCTATGATGATCCTGGAACAGTGTGCAATTTTGACAAGAGCAGGACCTGATAGTGCTTTATGTGGTCCAGCCAGGTCTGGCAGTGAATGGTTAAACCAGTTGTCTGCCATATCTGTTCAAGACTGCACCCCTTAGGCTTAAGGGAGAAGACAGGAGATGAGGGCCGCACCAGTGCAAATGGTCAGGATTAGAGATAGTAATGGCTTTCTTGGTGACTATGTCATCAAAGGTGGAGGTGAGAATGCAGTTGAGCAAATCAGTAGCTGAAAAAATTTTGTTGTGAATGGAGGGCAAAAGGCAGGACAGTGGGATTTTGAAAGTTCAGTTGTGAGTGAATGGAACTGTGTCCATTCCATTCATAACAGTTCCAGGTACATTGCCTTACCTCAGGGCTTTTATAATGATATAAGGTTTCATTGCATGATAAGTTTTTCACAATGCACTATAAATATCATAGGCAATATTATGGAATAGAACTCAGTAGTTTCATGGCCACCCCCAATACTGATACTAGCTTTTTATTCCAGATTGAATTTAAGCTCCCCAGCTGCCATGGTGAGATTTGAAACCATACCACAGGATTATAAATCCAGGTCTCTGCATTCTTCTTTGGCCTCCTTATTTCGAGAGACAATGGGTAAGCGCCCGGAGGTGGTCAGTGGTGTGTGGAGCAGCGCCTAGAGTGGCTATAAGGGCCAATTCTAGAGTGATTACTAGCCCAGTTACATAACTACCATACGGCTGTACCTGCTAGGACACTGGAGCTATCTCTATGCTCTTCAAAATAGTGCCATAGGATCTTTTACATCCACCTAAGAGAGCAGGTAGGGCCTCGGTTTAACATTTCATCCAAATGACAGCACTTGATTTTTGCACTCAGGTCTCTGGAGTGGGACTTAAACCCACAATCTTATAACTTAGAAGCAAGAGAGCAACCAATTGAGCCACAACGATACCTGATAACAATGCTGTTAATGCACACGCCAGCTGTTCAAACTTAGTTTACAATGACAGCAGTGCTAAAAAGACAAGTAACTTTACCTTTGGCACAGCTATGCAGCTCTGTTAAGGGCTAAAACTCTGTTGAATATATCTTGTGCCAGCATCAGTGTCTTCAGCAGTGTTTATTCCATGGTGACAACAAAGAGCTCCAGTGTCGTCAAGCTGCCGTAAGACATGAGCAAACATTAGTGTAACGCAGTTGAACTATTAACAGCCCTTTTCTGCTAACCTGCTGTACATTAAGAAGACTAAACAGGATCAACATGATTGAAGGTGAAGGCAGGATGGGCAGGATTATTTTTTTCTCTTCCTCAATGCTCATTGGCAGTTCACCGGCAACTCCCTGTTCGTCAGTTCAAGCCTCTTACACAGCGTAAGGAGTCCTCTAAGAGCAGGTTTGATGGGTATTTTCTGCAAGCATGGTGATGCTTTGTAAGAACTAGCAATGTTACCTGGGGAAAGGCCACGATTTTAATAGAGCTCACATTACATCAAACTGCAATGGATTTCACACTTCCTCTTCAGGCCTTTGTTATTTCTATGCGACTGAGTGATCACATTTTTACAGTGTTCAGATGAGTGCAAGTGAAACTTGAACTACCCTGAAACCCAAGATGAAATTAATTTATGTGTTTAGTATCGCTGAACAAGCTTGGAAAACACATAATGAAGTAGTGTTTTCCACTTATGTTAACAGTCAATGGTTTATACTGTAGATTTATGATTTAGATTTAGATATACAGCACTGAAACAGGCCCTTCAGCCCACCGAGTCTGTGCCAACCATTAACCACCCATTTATACTAATCCTACACTAATCCCATATTCCTACCACATCCCCACCTGTCCCTATATTTCCCTACCACCTACCTATACCAGTGGCAATTTATAATGGCCAATTCACCTATCAACCTGCAAGTCTTTTGGCTGTGGGAGGAAACCGGAGCACCCGGAGGAAACCCACACAGACACAGGGAGAACTTGCAAACTCCACACAGGCAGTACCCAGAATTCAACCCGGGTCGCTGGAGCTATGAGGCTGCGGTGCTAACCACTGCGCCACTGTGCCGCCCACTGGGCATGAGACAGCTCTAATAAATTCAGTAAGGGGGGGGTTGTAGCACATGTATTGTTCGCCTCATTGCAAAGCCAACGGAACTCTTCTCGAATAATAAAAGCAAAATACTGCAGATGCTGAAAATCTGAAATAAAATCAAAAAGTGCTGGAAATACTCAGCAGGTCTGGCAGCATCTGTGGAGAGAGAAGCAAAGTTAACGTTTCAGGTCAAGTGACCTTTCATCAGAACAGGAAAAGGTTAGAAATGTAATAGGTTTTAAGCAAATAAAGTGGGGATGGGGCAAAAGACAACAAATGGGAATGAGTGGGCAGGAAATTACTGAACTCAATGTTCAGTCCCAAAGCTCGGGGTCATGTTTTCGGACTGAGCGGAGGGTTGAGCTTCCTGTCACTTGCCATTTCAACCCCACCCCCTGCTCTCATGCCCATATCTGTGACCTGGGATTGGTGCAGTGTTCCAGTGAACATCAACGCAAGCTCGAGGAACAGCAACTCATTTACCGATTAGGCACGCTACAACCTACCGAACTGAATATTGGGTTCAATAATGTCACAGCATGACTGCCCCCCCCCCCCACTTTTTTTTTACTTTTACCTTTTTTCTAGCTTTACTTTGGACTTTTTATTTTTATTTCACTTTATTTTAGTTTGTTTCATCATTACATTTTTTTTTACCATGTGCCTGCCCACTTTTTTATGTTTTGCTTTTGGCAGGGCTTTCATTATTCTGTCATTTAACACCCTCTCTGCACTAACGTTTTGTATTTCACCACGCCATTAACGCACTCTTTGTCTTTGCCTTTGCCCCATGACCTCCTTGTCAGTTATTCTCTGTGACCTGTCAACCCCTCCCCGATCAGCAGAAATAATCTCTTAGTGTTTACCCTATCCAGCCCCTTTAGAATCTTATATGTTTCAAAGCGATCACCTCTCATTCTTCTAAACTCCAGAGAATACATGCCCAATTTACTTAGTCTGTCATCGAGGACAATCGCCTCATTCCAGAGACCAATCTAGTGAATCTTCACTGCACTGCGTCTAATGCAAGTATATCCTTTCTTAAATGTGGAGACCAAAACTGCACACGGTATGTGGTCTCATTGGGACAACCCAGCGAACTTGGAATTACAGTAATTGTGGCCGATGGCACTAGGATAGAAAGTTACAAAAGAGTAAATAGGAAGGAAGGTCTCCAATCCATCCCCTTAACATCAATAAGGGGCTGAAAATCCTCAATCTTTCTGGTGTATTCCAGCCATGGAAGCTAGGTGAGGATGTGGATAAGCCGGGGATTCTGTGGGGGCTTGAAAAGGGCCAATGCTTCCGCCTACTCCTTAAAAGGCAAATGTCATTGGAAGGGCCAAGGCCGGCGGTGGGACTTCCAACAATGAGAGCTCCCACATCGCTGGCCCTCAGAGAGAACAGCCAGAGCACCAACAACAACTTGCATTTATATAGTGCATTTCACATAGTAAAACATCCCAAGGCACTTCACTGAAGCACTGTCAGGCAAAATTTGACAACGGGCCACCTGAAGAGATATTAGGAGAGGAACAAAGTTGGTTGAAAAGGTAGGTTTTAAGAAGCAGCTTAAAAAGAGAGAGGCGGAGAGGTTTTGGGAGGAAATTCCAGAGCTTAAGGCCTAGGGAGCTGAAGGTACAGCTACCAACGGTGGAGCAAGAGGTCAGAATTAGAGGAGTGCACATGTCTCAGAGGACTGTAGGGCTGTCGGTGGTGGGCCGCCTGGTGGAACTAGGTATACCAGCCACCAATTGGCATAAGTGGCTTCACCTTCGCATCCAAGTCAGTACCATGTGTACAAAATGGCTGTCTAATAACCTTATAAAATCTTAAGAAAATTAATTGAATATTATAGAAATAGCTTCTCTCTCTTATTAAGAAAGAATCTATAGCAGTCTGACAGGCTGACAGATACAGGACAGTGTAAGCCTCTTATCTCTGCCAAGGACATGATTCTAGAATAGGATCTGGTACAAAATATTCCAAAGGTGGTATCTTATGGCCCATATCTAAACCAACTGTCTGAGTAAAGGTTAATCAGGATGAGCAAGCCAGTGACAAGCCATGAGATGACTTCATGGACTCTGGAAAGAAATGGGAGGTATCTACCTTGAATATCTGTCCCTTGCTAAATGCACAATTGAATGTGATCGGCACAAGATCGGCTTTCATTGCAGCAGCTTTTTCGGGAGCAGAGTGTGAGCGAGTGAGCAGCTGGGAAGGTCAGTTTGAAAGTAAACTTAATTTCCTTTTGTTTTCGGCGGAGGCCAGGGGGCTGCTGGGTAAGTAAAACACTATATATTTGGGCGGTTTAAAATAACTTTCCTTTCATTGCAGCAGCTTTTTCGGGAGCAGAGTGTGAGCGAGTGAGCAGCTGGGAAGGTCAGTTTGAAAGTAAACTTAATTTCCTTTTGTTTTCGGCGGAGGCCAGGGGGCTGCTGGGTAAGTAAAACACTATATATTTGGGCGGTTTAAAATAACTTTCCTTTCATTGCAGCAGCTTTTTCGGGAGCAGAGTGTGAGCGAGTGAGCAGCTGGGAAAGTCAGTTTGAAAGTAAACTTAGTTTCCTTTCGTTTTCGGCGGAGGCCAGGGGGCTGCTGGGTAAGTAAAACACTATATATTTGGGCGGTTTAAAATAACTTTCCTTTCATTGCAGCAGCTTTTTCGGGAGCAGAGTGTGAGCGAGTGAGCAGCTGGGAAGGTCAGTTTGAAAGTAAACTTAATTTCCTTTTGTTTTCGGCGGAGGCCAGGGGGCTGCTGGGTAAGTAAAACACTATATATTTGGGCGGTTTAAAATAACTTTCCTTTCATTGCAGCAGCTTTTTCGGGAGCAGAGTGTGAGCTTTTGAGCAGCTGGGAAGGTCAGTTTGAAAGTAAACTTAATTTCCTTTTGTTTTTGGCGGAGGCCAGGGGGCTGCTGGGTAAGTAAAACACTATATATTTGGGCGGTTTCTGAACCCGAGACACCACACTTGTAGTGTTTCCCACCCGCCCTCCTCCTCGAACCAAAAAAAAAGGACTCGGTGGGGTGTTTATAAGGTAAGGCTTTTTCTATTTCTCTGGTTTTATCGTGATTGGTAAAAACTTTTCGTTCCTTTTTCATTTAACTAAGTTAAGCTTAAGATTAAAAATGGCAGGAGATCTCAGACCCGTGTCATGCTCCTCTTGCTCAATGTGGGAGCTCAGGGACATGGCTGATGTCCCTGGCTCCTTCACGTGCAGGAAGTGTGTCCAACTGCAGCTCTTGTTAGACCGCATGACGGCTCTCGAGCTGCGGATGGACTCACTTTGGAGCATGCGCGATGCTGAGGAGGTCGTGGATAGCATGTTTAGTGAATTGGTCACACCGCAGATTAGGATTGCTGAGGGAGAAAGGGAATGGGTGACCAAAAGGCAGAGAAAGAGCAGGAAGGCAGCGCAGGAGTCCGCTGCGGTCATCTCCCTCCAAAACAAGTATACCGTTTTGGATACTGTTGAGGGAGATGGCTCACCAGGGGAAGGCAGCAGTAGCCAGGTCCATGGCACCGTGGCTGGCTCTGCTGTTCAGAAGGGCGGGAAAAAGAGTGGAAGGGCAATAGTCGTAGGGGATTCGATTGTAAGGGGAGTAGATAGGCGGTTCTGTGGTCGAAAACGAGGCTCCCGAATGGTATGTTGCCTCCCAGGTGCACGGGTCAGGGATGTCTCAGATCGGCTGCAGAACATTCTAAAGGGGGAGGGTGAACAGCCAGTTGTCATTGTGCACATCGGCACCAATGATATAGGTAGAAAACGGGTTGAGGTCCTGCAAGCAGAGTTTAGGGAGTTAGGAGCCAAGTTAAAAAGCAGGACCTCAGAGGTAGTAATCTCAGGATTGCTACCAGTGCCACGTGATAGTCAGAGTAAAAATGAAAGAATAGTCAGGATGAATGCGTGGCTTGAGAGATGGTGCAGGAAGGAGGGGTTCAGATTTTTGGGACATTGGGACCGGTTCTGGGGGAGGTGGGACTATTACAAATTGGACGGTCTACACCTGGGCCGGACTGGAACCAATGTCCTTGGGGGTGCTTTTGCTAACGCTGTTGGGGAGGGTTTAAACTAATGTGGCAGGGGGATGGGAACCAATTGAGGTCAGTTGACAGTAAGGAGGTAGTAACAAAAGCCTGTAAGGAACTAGATAATGAAGTCAGTGTGACTAAGGGGAAGAGCAGGCAGGGAGCAGATGATGAATATAAAGGGACTGGTGGTCTGAGGTGCATTTGTTTTAATGCAAGAAGTGTAGTAGGTAAGGCAGATGAACTTAGGGCTTGGATTAGTACCTGGGAGTATGATGTTATTGCTATTACTGAGACTTGGTTGAGGGAAGGGCATGATTGGCAACTAAATATCCCAGGATATCGATGCTTCAGGCGGGATAGAGAGGGAGGTAAAAGGGGTGGTGGAGTTGCATTACTGGTCAAAGAGGATATCACAGCTGTGCTGAAGGAGGGCACTATGGAGGACTCGAGCAGTGAGGCAATATGGACAGAACTCAGAAATAGGAAGGGTGCGGTAACAATGTTGGGGCTGTACTACAGGCCTCCCAACAGCGAGCGTGAGATAGAGGTACAAATATGTAAACAGATTATGGAAAGATGTAGGAGCAACAGGGTGGTGGTGATAGGAGATTTTAATTTTCCCAACGTTGACTGGGATTCACTTAGTGTTAGAGGTCTAGATGGAGCAGAATTTGTAAGGAGCATCCAGGAGGGTTTTCTAGAGCAGTATGTAAATAGTCCAACTCGGGAAGGGGCCATACTGGACCTGGTGTTGGGGAATGAGCCCGGCCAGGTGGTTGAAGTTTCAGTAGGGGACTACTTTGGGAATAGTGATCACAATTCCGTAAGCTTTAAAATACTCATGGAGAAAGACGAAAGTGGTCCTAAAGGAAGAGTGCTAAATTGGGGGAAGGCCAACTATACCAAAATTCGGCAGGAGCTGGGGAATATAGATTGGGAGCAGCTGTTTGAAGGTAAATCCACATGTGATATGTGGGAGGCTTTTAAAGAGAGGTTGATTAGCGTGCAGGAGAGACATCTTCCTGTGAAAATGAAGGATAGAAATGGCAAGATTAGGGAACCATGGATGACAGGTGAAATTGTGAGACTAGCTAAGAGGAAAAAGGAAGCATACATAAGGTCTAGGCGGCTGATGAAAGACGAAGCTTTGAAAGAATATCGGGAATGTAGGACCAATCTGAAACGAGGAATTAAGAGGGCTAAAAGGGGTCATGAAATATCTTTAGCAAACAGGGTTAAAGAAAATCCCAAAGCCTTTTATTCATATATAAGGAGAAAGAGGGTAACTAGAGAAAGGATTGGCCCACTAAAGGACAAAGGAGGAATGTTATGCTTGGACTCAGAGAAAATGGGTGAGATTCTAAACGAGTACTTTGCATCGGTATTCACCGAGGAGAGGGACATGACGGATGTTGAGGTTAGGAACAGATGTTTGATTACACTAGGTCAAGTCGGCATAAGGAGGGAGGAAGTGTTGGGTATTCTAAAGGGCATTAAGGTGGACAAGTCCCCAGGTCCGGATGGGATCTAGCCCAGGTTACTGAGGGAAGCGAGAGAGGAAATAGCTGGAGCCTTAACAGATATCTTTGCAGCATCCTTAAACACGGGTGAGGTCCCGGAGGACTGGAGAATTGCTAATGTTGTCCCCTTGTTTAAGAAGGGTAGCAGGGATAATCCAGGTAATTATAGACCGGTGAGCCTGACGTCAGTGGTAGGGAAGCTGCTGGAGAAGATACTGAGGGATAGGATCTATTCCCATTTGGAAGAAAATGGGCTTATCAGTGATAGGCAACATGGTTTTGTGCAGGGAAGGTCATGTCTTACCAACTTAATAGAATTCTTTGAGGAAGTGACAAAGTTGATTGATGAGGGAAGGGCTGTCGATGTCATATACATGGACTTCAGTAAGGCGTTTGATAAGGTTCCCCATGGTATGCTGATGGAGAAAGTGAAGGCGCATGGGGTCCAAGGTGTACTAGCTAGATGGATAAAGAACTGGCTGGGCAACAGGAGACAGAGAGTAGCAGTAGAAGGGAGTTTCTCAAAATGGAGACGTGTGACCAGTGGTGTTCCACAGGGATCCGTGCTGGGACCACTGTTGTTTGTGATATACATTAATGATTTGGAGGAAAGTATAGGTGGACTGATTAGCAGGTTTGCAGACGACACTAAGATTGGTGGAGTAGCAGATAGTGAAGGGGACTGTCAGAGAATACAGCAGAATATAGATAGATTGGAGAGTTGGGCAGAGAAATGGCAGATGGAGTTCAATCAGGGCAAATGCGAGGTGATGCATTTTGGAAGATCCAATTCAAGAGTGAACTATACAGTAAATGGAAAAGTCCTGGGGAAAATTGATGTCCAGAGAGATTTGGGTGTTCAGGTCCACTGTTCCCTGAAGGTGGCAACGCAGGTAAATAGAGTGGTCAAGAAGGCATACGGCATGCTTTCCTTCATCGGACGGGGTATTGAGTACAAGAGTTGGCAGGTCATGTTTCAGTTGTATAGGACTTTGGTTCGGCCACATTTGGAATACTGCGTACAGTTCTGGTCGCCACATTACCAAAAGGATGTGGATGCTTTGGAGAGGGTGCAGAGGAGGTTCACCAGGATGTTGCCTGGTATGGAGGGCGCTAGCTATGAAGAGAGGTTGAGTAGATTAGGATTATTTTCATTAGAAAGACGGAGGTTGAGGGGGCACCTGATTGAGGTGTACAAAATCATGAGAGGTATAGACAGGGTGGATAGCAAGAGGCTTTTTCCCAGAGTGGGGGATTCAATTACTAGAGGACACGAGTTCAAAGTGAAAGGGGAAAAGTTTAGGGGGGATATGCGTGGAAAGTTCTTTACGCAGAGGGTGGTGGGTGCCTGGAACGCGTTGCCAGCGGAGGTGGTAGATGCGGGCATAATGGCGTCTTTGAAGATGTATCTAGACAGATACATGAATGGGCAGGAAGAAAAGAGATACAGAACCTTAGAAAATAGGCGACATGTTTAGAGAGAGGATCTGGATCGGCGCAGGCTTGGAGGGCCGAAGGGCCTGTTCCTGTGCTGTAATTATCTTTGTTCTTTGTTCAAGACAACAGACCCGAGAAATAAGGTATATAAACGGGCTCTCAAGAGGGAAAAAGTACTTCTGATGAAAAAGATCGTCTCAAGGTGGATCCATGCTGGCTCCGGCCGAACACCCTGGCTAGCTCAAGTAGACCGGGAGCAGAAGAGACTGCCACTGCCAACTACAGATCTCAGCAACATTCTGCTTCTTCCATCCGTTTGTCCAATCCGGGACCGGTAAACTATTCTGAGGAGACTGCCACTGCCAGCTACAGATCAGCATCCGCTTACTTCCCCCATCTGTTCATCCAATCTGGGACCGGTAAATTGTTTTCACCTGTCACAATCTTATGCTTTTTCTGTCTATTTAACCTGTACATTATATTTAAACTGTTGCTTCTTAATAAACTTCTTTAAAGTCACATTATGAACTTAACAGAGAGTCGGGATAAATGGGTCTTTTTCTGATTGGCAAGATGTAACTAGTGGGGTGCCACAGGGTTCAGTCCTTGGGCCCCAACTATTTACAATCTATATTAATGGCTTGGATGCAGGGATAGAAGGTACAATAGCCACATTTGCAGATGACACTAAAATAGGTTGGATAGTAAGTTGCAATAAAGAAATAAGAAATTTACAAATGGATATGGATAGGTTAGGTGAATGGGCTAAAATTTGGCAGATGGAGGTTAACATGGATAAGTGTGAGGTTATCCATTTTGGTCGGAAGAATAGAAAGGCAAATTATCTAAGTGGACAGAAACTTCAGAGTGCTTCGGTGCAGAGGGATCTGGGTGTCCTCATGCATGAATCACAGAAAACTAGTATGCAGGTACAGCAGGTAATAAGGAAGGCAAATGGAATTTTGGCATTTATTGCTAAAGGAATAGAATATAAAAGTAGAGAAGTGTTGCTGCAACCGTACAAGGCATTAGTGAGACCACACATGGAGTATTGCATACAGTTTTGATCCCCTTACTTGAGGAGGGATGTAGTTGCATTGGAGGCAGTGCAGAGGAGGTTCACTAGATTGATTCCAGAGATGGGGGGTTGTCTTATGAAGAGATATTGAGCAGTTTAGGCCTTTACTCTCTAGAGTTTAGAAGAATGAGAGGAGATCAAATTGAGGTATATAAGATGATTAAGGGGATTGACAAAGTAGATGTAGAGGATGTTTCCTCTTGTGGGGCAATCTAGAACGAGAGGTCATAGTTTAAGGATAAGGGGTAGCAGATTTAAAACAGAGATGAGGAGAAACTACTTCTCTCAAAGGGTCGTGAGTCTGTGGAATTCACTGCCCCAGAGTGCAGTGGATGCCGGAACATGAGTAAATTTAAGGAGGAGATAGACAGATTTTTAACCAGTAATGGGTTGAAGGGTTATGGAGAAAGGGCAGGAAAGTGGAGTTGAGGCCGAAATGAGATCAGCCATGATCGTACTGAATGGCGGAGCAGGCTCGAGGGGCTGAATTGCCTACTCCTGCTCCTAGTTCTTATGTTCTTATGTTGTTCTGTGGGTATCTGTGACTCCCGAACCTAGATCTTACATATAGTCTGGACCCTCAAAGAAACACAGCCTGAACATATATTATTTAAATGCCATTCCCTTACAAAGGGAACAACCGAACGGGGGCACAGCATTTTTCTTTCCACAACACTATTTTGCATTTTGTGGCCCGCAGGTACCAGAGCTGTGCTTCTAGGGTGTAGGCACCTGCCAGCATCATGTAAGATAGGGAATTTACCCCTGGACGTCCACCGGAGTCAACAGAACAGGGTCTCGGTAGGTGAATCCCAACACTTACGCTGGGGTTGCCCCACCCCCATTCTCCTGTGGATTTGGAGCCTGAACAATCAGAAATAATAGCTGCTGAAGAAAAGGTCAAAGGAAAGAAGGAAACAATATGCATTTCTATAGCACCTTTCCCAACCTCAGAACAACACACGTTGCTTCACAGCACATGAGGTACTTCTGAAGTATAGCTACTGTTGTAATGAAGGCAAACTCAGCAACATAAACAGCAACAAGATAAATGACTAAGTAAACTGTTCGTAGTGGTGGCAGCTGAGGAATATTTGTTGGCCAGGAGAACCTACGTGTCCTTCATTGAATAGTGTCAGCCGTGGCTCAGTACGTAGCACTGTTGCCATGGCATTAGACAGTTGTAGGTTCAAGTCCCACTTCAATAACTTGAACATGTAATATTGCTTAACACTACAGTGTGACACTGAGGAAGTGCTCCACAGTTGGAGGTGCCAATTTCTGGATGAGACATTAAGCTAAAAGCTCTGTCTGTGCTCCTCTAGAGAATATAAAAGATCTCACGGCATTACTTTGAAGCAAGGGAGTTATTCCTGGTGCCATGGTCAACATTTATCCCCCAACTAATACCACTAAAACAGATTATCTGTTCATTATTGCATTGCAACAGTGACTACACTTCATTGGCTTTAAAGCACTTTGGGACATCCTGAGGACATGAAAGGCGCTACATACACGCAAGTTCTTTCTTTCTAGTGCCATGGGATCTTTTGCATCCACCTGAGCATGCTTAATCATTCATTCCCTCCACCACTGTGGCTGCAGTGCGCACTATCTGCAGGATGTAATGCAGCCACTCGCCGAGGTTTCTTCAGCAGCATCTCCAAAAACCGAACATCCACAACAAGGGAAGGAGGTGCAGGGGAACACCAGTGCCTCCAAGTACCTCTTCTTCAAGTAGCACACGATCTGGACTTGGACATATATCATTGCTCCTTCATGGTGGCTCGGTCAAAGTCTTAGAACTCTCTGCCTAACAGCACTTCACCACGTGGAATGCAGTGGTTCAAGAGAGCGGTCCACCACCACTTTTCCAAGGAAAACTAAGGATGGGCAACAAATTCTGGCCATGCTCACCACACCTATATCCTGAGAATTATTTTTTTTTAAGTTTTAATTTGTTAGTACACACCTATCAGACTTTTAAAGCATCGACCCTATGTATTAATATTGTATTATATGCGCCTGTCACTTGGGAAGAGTACCCCCTTCCACCTGATGACCTATCCCATCAAGATCTCCACAATGCCATCTGAGAGTGAAAGGACAGTCATGTTAGATCCAGTAACAGAAGTTAGCATTAATCACTTGCACTGGAATTTTCAGACAAGTGCCTGAAGTTAAAGATCACCCCCCTCAAATCAGTTTATAAAATCAAACAATATATTTTCATTTTTTAAAATAAAAATTCAATTGGAAACTAATAGTTAAATCAAGTTGAACAATCTTTATTTAAAGGATTTTCATTTTATCCGACACCAATCCTCATGGTTTTCTAAGGGGAAATCAAAGTTCCAATAGGTGAACTAGTCATGTTGAGCACATGACCTGCGAGCACTTGATATTGTCACTGGGTCTTAAAAATGGAAAAGTATTTTCTCTCACTATTAACTGGTAACTACAACATTTATCCAAAAAAATCAATTACTTCTACACATCCTTGTGTTTAAATCCCTTACCTTTCCTGCCTCTGTAACACTCCAGCCCTAACTCCCAGGCCCTGGAACTTTCTGTTCCTCGCACTCTGGCCTCTTGTGCAACCCTCTGTAGGAGAAATGCCTTGAATGTGTCTTCCAAATGAAGTAAGTAGTCAGAATGAATTCTAGGAAAGGAAAGGGTTAGTCATAATTCAACCATGGAGATGACACAAACAAAACATTCCTTACCAGGGATAGGAAACATCCAATCGAGGCCACAGGCTCAATGACAGCTTGTTAAGTAGACATAAGCATATCCTCCCTTATCCTGACCTCTGTGCGACCCCTTTGTTAGCACAGGCCTGAGGAACCAGAGAGTAAACAAGAGAATCAATAAGAGTAATGTTGGCGTAAATCCAGCATTCTGCCCAATCCCGTGGGTTTCTTACTCAATGATTTATTTTAAAATGGCCCCCACTGAATCTCAGCTACTACTACAATTAAGGGAGAGGAGAGGAGATTGGCCTTAATGACCCTGAACTTGGTAGTGGGGATGAGGGAAGGGAGCGTGATGAGGGGTGGGGGAGGGGGGGGTGAGGAAATCAGTCAGACTTCCTTCTCCTGGTCTTATCCAGCTGCTCCTGTTTGAACTTGTGTTTACGTATAAAAATATAAAGATCAGATGAGGACATAATCAGGCTCCACTCCCTTGTAGTCAAATAGCCTTCAATATCTAAGGCCACACAGGAAGAAAGTAACTCTTCTGACGCATTTGAGAGCCAGTGCTGAACCATTCACCCAGCAGTGGGTCAATACCATTAGGAGAGGGCAGAACAAGGAGAGGGAAGATAAAGAAAGAAATTACTATTCAACTCACCCACAGCAGATCCTGAAATGGAAGTTAGTCAGCTAGGTAACATGTTACAAATGTACTCCCCCAGTTTATCATAGCATTGTGAATGTAAATGATGAAGTGCCTCCTTGTTTACCATCATACCAGGAGTGTTTTACGAGAAGCTAATTGACTGGCAGTTGAATGATTTTGTTGCTTCAGTTTAGTATTCACGGTGTTTGGTAAATTACTGCTGGACCACCATGCTTAGCATGATATTAGAAAATCAGCATTAACAACAATGTGGCTTTTGACAAAACTAGTCCCTGCACCAAGCTGAAAAAGTTAGAAGTAACCATTGACTGTTATATTGTATGGGCACTTCACAAGCTCCAATTAAATTCCTCCCTCTCCTATTTTAACAGGGACATTTGAATCATAGAATTTTCACAGCACAGTAGGAGGCCATTCAACCCGTCTTGTCCGTGCCAGCTCTCACTAAGAGCAACTTACCTAGTCCCACTCCCCTTGCCTTCTCCCCATAGCCCTGCAAATTTTTTCTCTTCAGATAACTATCCAATTCTCTTTTGAAGAGCTCAATTGAATCTGCCTGCACCATGCTCTCAGGCAGTGCATTCTACATCCAAACTATTTGCTGTGTAAAAATGTTTTTCCTCATGTCAACCACCTTAAATCGGTGTCCTTTGGTTCTCGACCCTTACACGAATGGGAACAGTTTCTTCCTATCAGCTCTGTCCAGATCCCTCATGATTTTGAACGCTTCTATCACTCCCCTTAATCTTCTCTTCTCCAAGAAGAACAGACCCAGCTTCTCCAATCTCGCCACATAACTGAAGTTCCTTATCCCTGGAACCATTCTCAAGACCCAGGTTAACACATCTGCTGACATAAAGACTTGAAGTTACATGGTGCCTTTCATGATCTCAGGACGTCCCAAAGCGCTTTACAGCCAATGAAATATTTTTGAAGTGTAGTCACTGTTGCAATGGAGTCACACACCATTCTGACTTGGAAATATATCATCGTTCCTTCACTATCACTGGATCAAGGTCTTGGAACTCCCGACCTACCCCACAGGAACTGCAGTGGTTCAAGAAGGCAGCTCACCACCACCTTCTCAAGGGCAATTAAGGATGGACAATAAATGCTGGCTGTGCCAGCAATGCCTACACCCCAAGAACGAATAAAAAAAATGGGCAGCCAATTTGCACACAGCAAGCTTCAACAAACAGAAATGTGATAACCACCAGATAATGTGTATTTTGGGATGTTGAATGAGGGGTAAACATTGGCCAGGGCCACAGGGGTAACTCCCCTGCACTTATTTAAAATATTGCCTTGGGAACTTTGACATTTGCCTGGGAGGGCAGACAGGGCCACAGTTTTAACACCTTAATCGAAAGACAGCACTTCCGACATTGCAGCACTCCCTCAATACAACCACAGATATCCAAGAGAGGAGCTCTATACAAGTGTGTTCAACAGCTGCATGACAGCAGTAATTTCCACCCCTAATCCAGATTCTGATTTTTAAAAAACTATTGACCAAACTTTTGGTTTAAATATTAAGGTTCAAAGCTGGAAAGTCTTGATATTTGGTGGAAGTACAGTTGTACATCCTGCTGCTTTGATGTACATTAGTCTATCGCTGGATCTGTGCACTATTAGCTGCTCCAGCACCGGTTAGCTTACAAATATTAAGCTCTCGAGTTATAGAGTCATAGAGTCGTACAGCATAGAAACAGGCCCTACGGCCCACCGCGTCCATGCTGACCATAATGCCTATCTATACTAATCCCACCTGTCTGCATTAATTCCATATCCCTCTATGCCTTGCTCATTCAAGTACCTGTCCAGATGCGTCTTAAATGTCGCTACTGTTCCTGCCTCCACCACCTCCTCAGGCAGCTCATTCCAGATACCCACTATTCTTTGTGTGAAAAATTTACCCCTTTGATCCCCTTTAAACCTCCTCCCTCTCACCTTAATTCTATGTCCTCCAGTTTTAGTCACCCCTACCATGAGAAACAAACTCTGGCTATCTACCCTATCTATGCCTCTCATAATTTTATATACCTCTATCATGTCCCCTCTCAGCCTCCTTCGCTCCAGGGAAAACAGACCCAGCCTATCCAATCTCTCTTTATAACTCAAGCTCTCCAAACCAGGCAACATCCTTCTGAATCTTTTCTGCACCCTCTCTAGCTTAATCACAACTTTCCTGTAGTGCGGTGACCAGAACTGCACACAGTATTCCAAATGCGGCCTAACCAACGTTATGTACAACTGTAACATGACGTCCCAACTCTTGTACTCAATGCCTCGGCCGATGAAGGCAAGCATGCCATACGCCTTCTCCACCACCCTGCCTACCTGTGTTGCCACTCTCAAGGAACTATGTACTTGCACCCCAAGGTCTCTCTGCTCAACAACACCCCCCAGGGCCCTGCCATTCACTGTATATGTCCTGCCCTGGTTTAACTTCCCAAAATGCATCACTTCGCACTTGTCTGCGTTAAATTCCATTTACCATTCCCTTGCCCACTTTCCCAGTTGATTTATATCCTGTTGTAACCTTAGACAACCTTCTTCACTGTCCACTATACCCCACCAATTTTGGTGTCATCTGCAAACTTACTAATCATGCCCCTTACATTCACATCCAAGTCATTAATATATATGACAAACAACAGAGGGCCCAGCATCGATCCCAGTGGCACACCACTGGTCACCTGCCTCCAATGTGAAAAACAACCCTCCACTACCACCCTCTGCCTCCTATCACCAAGCCAATTTTGTATCCAATTTGCTAGCTCACCCTGGATCCCAAGTGTTTGAACCTTCTGGACCAGCCTACCATGCGGGACCTTGTCAAAGGCCTTGCTAAAGTCCATGTAGACAACGTCCATCGCCCTGCCCTTGTCAATCCTCTTGGTCACCTCCTTGAAAAACTCAATCAAATTCGTGAGACATGATTTCCCATGCACAAAGCCATGCTGACTATTCCTAATCAGACCATGCCTTTCCAGATGCATATAAATCCTGTCTCTCAGAATCCCTTCCAATAACTTTCCCACTACTGATGTAAGGCTCACCGGCCTGTAGTTCCCTGGCTTATCCCTGCTGCCCTTCTTAAATAAAAGCACAACATTAGCTATCTTCCAGTCTTCCAGTACCTCACTCATGGCTAATGATGATATAAAAATCTCTGCCAGGGCCCCAGCAATCTCCTCCCTTGCTTCCCAGAGCATCCTAGGATACACCTGGTCAGGCCCTGGGGATTTATCCACCTTAATGCACTTCAAGACCTCCAACACCTCCTCCTTTGTAATGTTGATATGCTCCAGGATATCGGTGTTCCCTCCCTTGAACTCACTAGCTTCCATAACCTTCTCCACGGTAAATACAGATGAGAAGTATTCATTTAAGACCTCGCCCATTTCCCGTGGCTCCACACATCGATTGCCACACTGATCCTAAAGGGGATCTACTCTCTCCCTAGCTACCTTTTTACTCTTAATATATTTACAGAATCTTTTAGGATTCTCCTTTATCTTATCTGCCAGGGAAATCTCATGGCCCCTTTTCGCCCTCCTAATTTCCTTCTTAAGTGTAGTCCTCCATCCCCTATACTCCTCGAGGGACTCGCTCGATCCCAGCTGCCTATACCTGACATATGCCTCCTTCTTTGTCCTGACCAGACCCTCAATATCCCTCGTCAACCAAGGTTCCCTCAACTTGCCAGACTTGCCCTTCCAGCTAACAGGAAGATGCCGGCCCTGATCTCTTCCTATCATACTTTTAAAAGCCTCCCACTTCCAGACACCCCTTAACCTATAAACAGCCTCTCTCATTCAACTTTTGAGAGTTCCTGTCTGATGCCATCGAAATTAGCCTTCCCCCAATTTAGGACTTCAACCTGAGGACCAGTCCTATCCTTTTCCAAAATAAAAACAAGGAATGCTGGAACAACTCAGCAGGTCTGGCAGCATCTGTGGAAAGAGAAGCAGAGTTAACGTTTCGGGTCAGTGACCCGAAGAAGGGTCACTGACCCGAAACGTTAACTCTGCTTCTCTTTCCACAGATGCTGCCAGACCTGCTGAGTGGTTCGAGCATTTCTTGTTTTTATTTCAGATTTCCAGCAACCGCAGTATTTTGCTTCTATCCTTTTCCATAACTATCTTGAAGCTAATAGAGTTATGGTCACCGGTCCCAAAGTGCTCCCCCACTGACACATCAACCACCTGCCCATCATTTCCTAAGAGGAGGTCGAGTGTCGCCCCTTCTCCAGTAGGGCCATCCACATACTGCTTCAGAAAACTATCCTGGACACACTTAACAAATTCTTCCCCATCTGATCCCTTCGCACTAAGGCAGTCCCAGTCAATATTTGGGAAGTTAAAATCACTTACTATTACAACCCTATAATTTCTACACCTATCTGTGATTTCCCTACATATATTCTCCTCCATTTCCCTCTGACTATTGGGGAGCCTATAGTATAATCCCATCAAAGTGATCACCCCTTTCTTATTTCTAAGTTCTCCCCATATGGCCTCGCTGGACGTTCTCCCCAGGATATCCTCTCTAAGTACTGCCATGATGTCCTCCCTAATCAATAGTGGAACTCCCCCTCCTTTCTTACCTCCACCTCTGTCATGCCGGAAGGATCGGTACCCTGGAACATTGAGCTGCCAGTCCTGCCCATCCCTCAACTACGTTTCCGTAATAGCTATAATATCACAATCCCATGTGCCGATCCATGCTCTGAGTTCATCTGCCTTACCTGTAATGCTTCTTGCATTAAAGTAAATGCAGTTTAGCCGACCAGACCTTCCACGCTCCTTGTCCTGCCCCTGCCCAGCCTGCCTACTGGACTTGCTTGCTTTAACCTCTACATTTGCCTCAACTGTCTCATCGGAGAGGCTATTACTTTGGGTCCCACACCCCTGCAAGACTAGTTTAAACCCTCCCGAGTAGTACTAGCAAACCTCCCCGCAAGGATATTGGTCCCCCTCCAGGTTAGATGCAACCCGTCCTTCTTGTGCAGGTCACCTCTGCACCGGAAGAGATCCCAATGATCCAAGTAGCTGAAGCCCTCCCGCCTATACCAGCTCTTCAGCCATGCATTCATTTGTCTAATCCTCCCATTCCTACCGTCACTAGCACGTGGCACAGGAAGTAATCCTGAGATTACAACCCGAGAGGTCCTGCTTTTTAACCTTCTGCCTAACTCCCTATATTCACTTTGCAGGACCTCATCTCTCTTCCTGCCTATGTCGTTAATACCAATATGGACCACGACCTCTGGCTGCTCACCCTCCCCTTTCGGAATGTCCGAGATATCTTTGACCCTAGCACCAGGGAGGCAACATACCATCCTGGAGTCTCGTTTGTGGCCACAGAAACGCCTATCTGCACCCCTTATGATAGAATCCCCTATCATTATAGCTCTTCCAACCCTTTTCCTCCCCTGCTGTGCAGCAGAGCCCTCCGTGGTGCCACGAACTTGGCTGTTGCTGCTTTCCCCTAGGATGTCATCCCCCCCAACAGTATCCAAAGCGGTATATCTGTTTGAGAGGGGGATGGCCACAGGGGACTCCTGCACTACCTGCATGCGCATGCGTCTGGTGGTCACCCATCTTTTTTCTGCCTGTGCAGCCATTACCTGCGGTATGACTACCTCACTAAATGTGCTATTCATGACTTCCTCAGCATCACGGATGCTCCGCAGTGAATCCACCCGCAGCTCCAGCTCCGTAATGCGGGTCGCCAGTAGCTGCAAATGGATACACTTCCTGCACACATGGTCACCAGGGACACTGGAAGCATCCCTGATTTCCCACATAGCGCAGGAGGAGTAATGCACGGGGCTGAGCTCTTCTGTCATGACTTACCCTTAGGTTAATTAGTTACTCCCTTAATTAAAAAATACTAATTATACGAGGGGCCTTGTTCTACCCACTTCAATCTAAAGTCCTTGAAAAAAGCTTTAGTGGTACTCACCTTAACACCAGAGTTTTTTTCCCAACAAATAAAACAACTTTCCCTTTTTTAAAGATATTCTAACAGCTGCTACTCACCAACCAATCAGCATGCAGCTCTCCTCTGATGTCACTGTTTGCCTTTTTTTTTCAAAACTCAGGCGCGCTGGAAGAGGTTCGACTGCTCGCACACAGGTCCGCTCCCGGAAGGTAAGAGACTTATAAGGTAAGAGAGTTATACTTCATGTTTCCCACTAAAGTGCGCACACACACACACACAATGTACTTTAATTGCTGTATCTGCAAAGATCATTACTCACCGCCCAGCGTGATAAATCTGACTTTGCTGACAGAGGACTCAAATTGTTCTCCAGTATTAAGCTATGCCTCGTACAGTACCAATTTACAAACTCTGCTGGAATATGAGCTCCAAGACAGTTATTTGCCTCCCAAGGAAAACCACACTAAGAAAATCAAAACATTTCCCATTTCACATTCAATTATGGAAGAGGCCTGACGCATGAACAGCGACAGTTATGTTCATCAAATCAGACATAAAGCTATGTGTAGATATCGCTTCTTCTGCACAGGCTTGGTACTCTGAAGCAAAAAGATCACTCCTGCTCCACTAAACCAATACTTCTCATTTATGTACAAAGGAAAGACGACATGGGAGTCGATTATGTAGCCCGATGCGACAGCAGCTTTGCTTTCGGGCACTGCCTTCATGTTGTCTCTGGACAGTAATGCAAGGTCAGCTGTTTTCACAATATCATTTTAGCACTTCAGCCACTAGACTAAAGTAGTGCTTTGATTGAGCATTTGGACCAAGGCTTTCTTAATGCTGTTCTGCTACTGAGCGGAGGAAACGGTAGAAATATAGCAATGAGGGTTCGGCCATTCCGTCCCTTGAGCTTGTTTTGCCATTCAGTTTGATCATGGCTGATCTGTATCTTAACCCCCGAGTGTTGACAAACTCAACTGATGCCGCAAGAGCTCCAGGGTATTTAATGTCAGCCGTAGCTCAGTTGGTAGCACACTCTCCTCTGGTTCAAGCCCCACTCCACAGACTTGAGCACAAAGTCTACAATGGCACTCCAGTGCAGTACTGAGGGAGTGCTGTGCTGTTGGAAATGCTGCCTTTCAGAGGGAATGTTAAACCGAGGCCCCATCTGCTCTTTCCAGTGGATATAAAAGATCCCATGGCACTGTTTGAAGAAGAACAGCAGAGTTATCCCCAGTGTTAGCATTTATCCCTCAACCAACATCAGTAAAACAGATTATCAGATCATTATCACATTGGAGTTTGTGAGAGCTTGCTGTGCACAAGTTGGTTACCATGTCTCCTACATTACAACAGTGACTATGCTCAAAAGTACTTAATTGGCTGTGAATGTTTTGAGGTGGTGAAAGGCCCTATATAAATACAGGACATTCTTGAGTCTTGGTTCCATAACCCTTCACATCTTTTCCTAACAAAAATCTACCAATCTCAGTTTTAAACTTTTCAGTTGACCCCCAGCCTCAACAGCTTTTTAGAAGAGAGTTCCAGTTTTCCACTACTCTTTATGTGAAAAAGTGCTTCCTAACGTCACCCCTGAATGGTCTAGCTCTAATTTTAAGCTTATGTGAACAGCACAATTTCAAGATGCAGCTCTATAGATCCTGTTCCAGGATGTGTTGGCCAGATGGAGCCCCTGTTGATGTGGAGAGTCATCGTTCTTTGAAGGGCAACATGACAGTGGCGTAGATGGAAGTGGCAGAAAGGATCAATGTAGTTTTACCTGTCCATAAGTCATGGGAGCAGGTGGACAGGAACCATACAGGTCTCTGAATGATGAACGTTATCACAATTTGAAAAACAATTCTTATAATGTCTTATAATTTATGCTCACAGAACTTCAGTGTAAGCTTGACACAGTTCTTTGTTTTTGACACAGAGAGAATGATCAGCACTCGAGCAGCCATTCACCTATTTTCCAAATGCGCAGGCATGCAGCCATATCCTTGTTTTCGCTTCCCACTCTGTACTGCTGCCATCACAGTGCATTTGTTCTGTGGCCACTGAAATGGGAGAAAGTGCCAGCAGCAAGTATGTTGCCTGCACCATCTGCCAGCATGTTCTTTTGTTCAGATTGTCAGGGAACTGTATTTATTTTCTCCTCAGATTAAAACAGTGTGCCTTTAAGACTCTGTTAAAAACAGTGTACCTTTAAGACAGGGAAAGAAGCTTTTGGATTTCTGAGGCACAGTGTGCCAGCTGCATTTTGTTACCTAGGCAACAGCAGGAGAGAGAGAGAGAGAGGTCACATGGTATAACGTTTCCACTTAACTGTGTAAAAACCAGTCTGAACCAGTTTTGAAAGACTCACCAGCGAAACGTGCAACTGAAGAGCTGTCTATTTTCTCTCAGCAAAAATTCTACAAGGAGCTACAGGCCAGGTTAACTGCCTCAGGAGTAAATAACCCTTTGAAGAGACCGTTTATATTACTGAAGTAAAGTTTTGACTGAGAGACTGTCGGTTTTGAAATTCAAGTTGACCTATTGCTGTGCTCATCGTTGAAGGAGCTATTTGATGCCTGCTGCAGCCGAAGTGTTTTGAATACCTATCAATAACAGACTATTTCATCAAATCCACGTGGAGATTTTCAGTAGCATTTGATTATTTTCACATTAGAATACATCAGCCATCAGGAATGTAACCCACAAAGACTTACTTATTTATTTATTCTTAAGAAACAGCTAATTTTTAAAACATCATTTTTTTAAAACATGAAACCAGTTTACCATGATTTTTGAATGGATGTGTGTGAAGGGGAGGAGTTAGGTTAAAATAAGAAGTTATAAGGTCTTTCGACATAGGTTTATCTTAATAGTGTTGAAGATTTAGTTTTAATAAATAGTTAATTTGTTGTTGTCTAAAGATACCTGGTTTGGTCTGTATTATTCTGGGGGTTACTAGAGTGTTTAATTTGGATGTTTTCCAATTGGGTGGGAAAACTTTAACAGTATGCTGCGACTTGTGGAGTGATGAGACTGAATTGACAGTGCATTGTTCCTGTCTCGGTTGTTACAAGATACTTGCACAATCTAGGAGGTGAGTTGTACACTTGAGTGATTGACGTCTTCTCTCAGCTTCCTCGTTCTAATGTATTTCCTTTTTCCATCTGGTCGCAGGAGAAGGCCACACATAGCAGATGCCAGCAACTGTGATGGGAATGGTCACGGCAAGCCAGAGAGCCCTCACAAGGGCAGCCATAGGCATTATTTAAGTACACTTTAATTATAGTTCCCTCAGAAAACACCCAAAGGTTGCAAAAGGTGTATAAGATTCATTAAAGTGACAGCTGCAGAAATGAAATCCAAGAACATCATTGAAATAAACAATGAAATCAGTTGAGTTGAAAGTAAGTGCCTTGATGCAACGACCAAGTAGACATCCCTTTAAGGGACAGGAACCATCGAGGCTGAACAATCAATGCTCATTTTATATGGGCACTGAGCTTCAACAGTGCTGTTCAGACTTGAGACCATATTATGGAGCTAGCACCTCATGACTATTTTTCTAAAGTCTTTATGAGCCCAGTACATATCGAGTGTGCAGATCCTCAGGGTTATGGCATTTCCCCATCGCATCATTCCACGGTCTCTGTGTTTGACAATACTGGTGATCCCTGTTTGAGGCACATGAACTCTGTTCCCAGTACTGACGGTTGTTCAGAATAACCCGCAGACTTTCAAATTCACAATATTGTATAGACCGTCCCACATTTCATCTGTTAATATAAAGGAAATCTCCAAGAAGAGAGAGCATAACAGCCTCCCCTTGGCATTCAATGACATTACCATCACCGAATTCCCCACCATCATTATTCTGGAAGTCACCATTGACCAGAAACTCATCTGCACCAGCCGTTTAAATATCGTGGCTATTAGAGCAGGTAATAGGCTGAGTATTCTTCTCCCCTTCTGACTCCCCAAAGATTCTTGCCACCTACAAAATAGTGGTCAGGATTATGGAGGGAAGCAGCTCCAAGAACACTCAAGACATTCAACACCATTCAGGGCAAAGCAGTCCAATTGATCGACTGGACTGCAAACCAGTACCAGTAACAGCAATTTCAATGACCTGACCAGCACTGGCAAGATAACTCAGCATGCACTCTCTCCTTTTCTTCCTTGCCGCCCTTGGCAGCACCATAGTCTTTACCCTCTTAAAGCAACACTTCCCAAACTAACTCTTCACACTGCACTCTGGTTAAGGGTAGCTCTAACTCCATATCCTGCACAATGACTATGCAGGTCCCTTAACAATAATAACTGGCAAGAAAAACTCGAAATCTCCATCCTTCAGTAATACAGTTTCATACCACCACATCCCTTTCCTCTCCCATGCCACTCAGCACACAATTTCCACTGGAAGCCTTGTTCTCATTTATCTTATTGCAGGGCTAATTGGCACACAATGCCCACCAAAGGCAGGCCACTGAGGGGGTATCTGAATTTTTAAACCCCTCACTTCCTCCTAGGACAAGACCCTGGAGCTAGTGGAAAGTCTATGGGAGAATCTGTGAGGTCATTGCCAGTGCCAGGTAGTGACTGGGCTTTATGAATAGAGGCTTAGATTACAAAAGCAAGGAAATTACGATGAACTTTCATAAAACACTGCTTCGGCCTCAACTGGAGTATTGTGTTCAATTCTAGGAGTCACCATTGACCGGAAACCACCGCACTTTAATAAGGATCTGAAGCTCCAGAACAGGAAAGGGAAGGAAAAAAGACACACACACACACACAGACACACACACACACACACACACACACAGACACACACACACAGACACACACACACAGACACACACACACAGACATATACACACACACACACACAGACACAGACACACACACAGACATATACACACACACAGACATATACACACACAGACATACACACACACACAGACATATACACACAGACACACACACACACACAGACATACACAAACACACACATATATACAGACACACACACATACATACAGACACAGACACAGACACACACATACAGACACACACATAAACACCGATACTTTCCACCCCATCAGCTTCCACATCCAAAGGATCATCCTCCTCCATGTCCACCTCCAGCAAGATGCCACCACCACACCACATCTTCCCCTCCCCTCTCCTGTCAGCATTTCAAAGGGATCATTCCCTCTGCGACATCCTGGTCTACTCCTCCATTACCCCCAACACCTCATCCCCTGCCCACAGCATCTTCCCATGCAATAGCAGGAGTTGTAATACCTGCCCTTTTATCTCCTCTCGCCTCACTATCCAAGGCCCCAAACACACTTTCCAGGTGAAGCAGCGATTTACTTGTACTCCTTTCAATTTAGTATACTGTATTTGTTGCTCACAATGCAGTCACCTCTATATTGGGGTGATTGAATGACCGCTTTGTGGAACACCTCCGCTCAGTCCGCAAGCATGACCCCTAGCTTCCGGTTGCTTGTTATTTCAATTCACCACCCTGTGTGATGGACTATAGGTATAATAGGCTTAATTAAATAGAATTTAGAAATTGTTAAAATATTATACCTTTTAGAATTAAAGATTGAATAAATGGTCAGGTATTCAAAACTCAATGACATTCCCCTTGAAGAAGGCAGAGTTAAAAAATTTGAAGGTCCCTGTTATGAACCAGAAATAAGTTGGAAAATCCATTAGTGTCTCTGTTGTCAGGGACTTGGAAGATAAACACACACGTTGAAATATCCTGTCAGTAAGAGGTAGCAATAAGCTTAATTGGTTTGTGCAGACAGGTCGGCTCCGGATGTTGTTTTGGGGTGCCATGAAAAGGGCAATTATAGATAATGAAACAATAAATGGAAAGGACTAACAGGAACACGAGGCTAAGTAAACACAATTATAAACATTTTGACCAGATAAATGCTCACAACTTCAAAAGCAAAGGAATTCCAGTAAAACATTAAGTGGAGATGGTAATTAAAGATATGGATTTTAAAAGGAAGATAAACACACACAGGAAGGTCATATCTATATGCTAAAAGTCATATGACACTTCAGAAACAGTATAAACATGAGAGGTTTTGAAACAAAAAAATAGTGTTGAATCCTCAAACAATGCTTCTCAACTAAGGGGAATTTAAGGTAAAAAGTTTACTTTAAATTTTGATGGATATTCTAGATATTCTAAGATTGTTTGCTGTAACATTAGCAAGGTTAAACTTTTGGATTCTATGTTAGAAATAATATTATGTGTTACATCTTTTAGTAATATTTTATATTGTGATATACTTATCCACTTAGAAGTGTATTGCATGTTAAATTCTTTAATACATCAATAAAAGTTAATAAATTGTCTCATGTAGCATTCTGTATACAACTACAAAGAACCTCCTCTCTGTGTCTCTTTAAGTGGAGAGATACGTATTGAAGAGAGTTTCCCAGACCCTTATAATATCTGGGATATTTATGACTTAGTCATAATTATTGAAAATAGGCTATTGAAAGATGATAATATCCTCTGTTGGTTTTCTTTCTTTGAGGGTAAACTAGTACAATTCTTTGGACCCAAATAAGTGTCCATGAGAATTTCTCTAGTTTGAACTTGATTAAAGGAGATTCACAGGAATGTACTCCTGATTTGGTTTTGTCCCTATAAGGGGTTAAAGTCATAAATCACTTCACCTGCTCTCTTGCCCACATTTCTGTCCTTGGTCTGTTGCAGTGGTCCAGTGAACAACAACACAAGCTCGAGGAACAGCGCCTCATCTTCCAATTAGGCACTCTACAGCCTTCTGGATTCAACATGGAGTTCAACAATTTCAGAGCATGACTGGCCTATTTTTATTATTATTTTATTTTTAAGCATGTGCCTGCCTTAAACTTGTTTTTTCATGTTTGTGCTTTTGGACAGAACTGTTCATTATTCTGTCATTAACACTTTCTCTGGACTAATACTTTGTCTTTCACCACAACTTTCGCACTCCCTTGCCTTTGTCCCATGACATCTTTGTCATTTAATCTTTCCTGCCCTCTGTCCTATCACACCTTTCCTTTTGTTCTCTTCTCTCCCTCCCCCTGCCTTCACTTGCTTAAAATCTAATGCATTTCTAACCTTTGCCAGTTCTGATGAAATGTTAACTCTACTTCTTTCTCCAAATATGCTGCCAGACCTGCTGAGTATTTCCAGCATAGGAACATAGGAGCAGGAGTAGGCCATTCAGCCCATCGAGCCTGCCCCGCCATTCAATATGATCATGGCTGATCATCCACTTCAATGCCTTTTTCCCACACTATCCTCATATCCCCTTATATCATTTGTATTTAGAAATCTGTCAATCTCTGCTTTAAACATACTCAATGACTGAGCTTCCACAGCCCTCTGGGGTAGAGAATTCCAAAGATTCACAACTCTCTGAGTAAAGAAATTTCTCCTCATCTTTGTTTTAAGTGGCTACTCCTTTATTTTGAAATTGTGTACCCTTGCTCTGGACTCCCCAACCAGGGGGAAACATCTTACTTGCATCTACCCTGTCTATCCCTTTAAGTATTTTGTAGGTTTCAATGAGATCACCTCTCATTCTTCAAAGCTCTACTGAATACAGGCCCAGTTTCCCCAATCTCTCTTCATAGCGTAGTCCCGCCATCCCGGGAACAAGTCTGGTGAACCTTCGTTGCACTCCCTCTATGGCAATAATATCCTTCCTAAGGTAAGGGGACCAAAACTGCACACAGTACTCCAAGTGCAATCTAACCAAGGTTCTATACAATTGAAGCAAGACTTCACTACTCCTGTACTCAAATCCTCTTGCAACATTAGCCTTCTTAATTGCTTGCTGCACCTGCACATTAGCTTTCCAGCATCCGCAGTATTTTGCTTTTGTTTTAGCTTCCAGTGACTTATTGACAAGGACACCCAGGTCCCTTTGTACATCTACACTTTCTAATCTCTTACCATTTAAGAAATACTCTGCACACCTATTCCTCCTACCAAAGTAGATAACCTCACATTTTTCCACATTATATTCCATCTGCCACGTTCTTGCCCACTCACTAAGTCTGTTCAAATCCCCTAAAAAAAAAAATTGGAAGGCCCGGCACGCGTCCAGAGTTGCCACCGTCCCAGATGGTAGTGCCTTATCCAGCCGCAGCACCTGCCCAGCCCCACTTTGCGCCCCAGCCCGTCCAACCCAGCCCTGAGAGCCAATCCTTATCCCAAAGTTACAGATCTGACTTGCCGACTTCCCTTAGCTACGTTGTTCCAACATGTCAGAGGCTGTTCACCTTGGAGACCTGCTGCAGATATGAGTATGGCCCGGCGTGAGACTTACACCATCTCCCCCTGATTTTCAAGGGCTAGCGAGAGCTCACCGGATGCCGCCGGGTCTGCGACGCTTTCCAACTTTCTGTTTTTAATACACACACAGACACACATATACACACATAGGCCGGAATTTTATGCCACCCCGATGAGCGGGATGGTGGCGGGGCTGGCGTAAAATAGAGCGGGAGGCTCCGGGAGGCCTTCCTGACCCACTCCCGCCTTCGCCACCACTTTATGTGGGGTGGCGGGGGAGAAAAACGGCTTAAGTGGCCGCTGATTGGCCGGCAGCTCTATTAGGTGGGACTTCCTTCCTCAAGTGGGTGGAAGTCCCGCCTCACACCAATTGAAGACCGGGGACCCGCAAAATACAGGTCGGATCCCCAGGTGAGGCGGACGCGGGTTCCAATGGACTTTTCAGTCGGTGGCCGGCTCCCGTCCACCTACTGTAAAATTCTGACCATATACACACACACACATATACATACAGATACAGACACATACATGCACACGTACACACGCATGCACAGATACACACAGTCACACATACATACACACACACAAACATACATACACACACACAGGCATTGGAATGTTCTTTAAAGAATTAGGATGATCTGTAAAGTGATTCAATGCAAAATATTGTTAAATGACTGAACTAATATTAATGTCTGGAGCAGGAGTAAGCCATTCAACCTCTCGAATCTGCTCCACCACTCAATTAGATCATGGGCTGATCTGTACCTCAGCTCCATTTACCCGCCTTTGCTCCATATCCCTTCATAACCTTACCGAACAAAAATATCAATCTTGAAGTGCCAACTGTCCTAGAATCCACAGCCTTTTGGGAGAAAGAATTCCAGATTTCTACTACCCTTTGTCAGAACAAGTGCCTCTTGAATTCACGACATGAGGCCATGGGGAATAATGGAAGAATGCACTGAGATTATGTGAATAAATGGCATGGGAGAATGGCAGTGGGAGGAGAAGGGTAAGATAGGTATCAATTGAAACAGGGAACCTGGTAATCTCCAGTGGCCCAGGAACTTGTGCATTGAAAGTAGCAGATCAACACCAAAGCTGCAAACTGCCAGTATGGTGCTCCAAAGGAGCAGCCTCACCCCAAGTAACGACCTGGTTCCTCCTACCCATCCCCCGAAATGAGGGTACGCCCTTCTACACACACGGAACAGTGGCGCAGTGGTTAGCACCGCAGCCTCACAGCTCCAGTGACCCGGGTTCAGTTCTGGGTACTGCCTGTGCGGAGTTTGCAAGTTCTCCCTGTGACTGCGTGGGTTTCCGCCGGGTGCTCCTGTTTCCTCCCACAGCCAAAGATAGCAGGTTGATAGGTAAATTGGCCATTGTAAATTCCCCCTAGTGTAGGGAGGTGGTAGGAGAATGGTGGGGATGTGGTAGGGAATATGGGGTTAATGTAGGATTAGTATAAATGGGTGGTTGTTGGTCGGCACAGACTCGGTGGGCCGAAGGGCCTGTTTCAGTAAGTAATTAATCGAAAAATAAGGTGCTGCTCGTCAAGCTTTCATTGGGCTGGTGCCAGTTGGAAGAAAGACAGAGGGGACACTAATGTACTCTGCACCTATTGAGGTCAGCTATTATTTTCTGTTAATTCTAAATTATTCTGAAAACTATTTTAGTAGGGTGGTGGGGAGGGGCGGGGGGTGGAGGGGAATGGGGGTGCTCTTCTGCAATTTCTTTACTCGCTGGGACACGGGGGCAATAACTGAAGAGTTGTTGTATTTCTCTCCTGTAAAGATGTCAGCCAGGCTTATGCCAACACAATTCCTACTCAAGCTGTCACTCTGCCGGCAGGATGTATTAGAAAGACATGCCAGCCACGACAGCACCAGTGCAAATACCTGCAATAACAATTCCAGCACCATCTCATAAACAAGTACAACAAAGGAATGACTATGATAGCATGTTTGATCTGATGCAGAAATCCTTCCTATAGCACTTCATTAATTGGTTGGGGTAGCCAAACAGCTGCACACTTGTCAATTTGATTTGGGTGGTTTGATACAAAGGCAGCTTGACTGCACTGGTGTACATGAATGGTGCTATTTACACTGCATATCAAGTTAATCTTTATTTTTACCACAACAATGTGGCAGCACTAGTATTTGATAGATTAATTATTAGTTTTAAAATGATTGCAAATTGGGAAGATAAAAACGGTGACAGTATAATCTACACTTGTTTGCTTTGCTAGTACTGTGCCTTCTGCTGTGAGCACAGTTTTACAATGGGCCAGATTTAGCTGTCAAAATAACAGTAAGGCTAATGGTAGTCACTGTTATTTATGCATAAACGACACTGCGACTTCAGGCAAGGGACAGATGCAAGATTAAACTCAAATGCTCAAAAGTTGCTGTCAAAGTTGCTCCACTGTTGGCTTCACGAAAACGCATCACTGTCTGCTCTCAACTGAAATGTATTGGATATTGCGATGTTATTGTATTGCGTGGTAAATATGAACTAAACTCGCCACAGATATTTAAATCTAGTAATTAGTAATGCAAGTTTAACAACATGATAATTGTTAATTAACGTCAGTCAGCCTCTCTAGCACTGAAAATTAACTATCGCAAGTATGGAGTCATTCTTTCAGATATTAATTGTTGTGGAGATTTTAAAAATGTCAAATATAATTTTTGTACCCTCTTTAATTACTTTTCCTCTCTATCGCTTCCCTCTCTCTAATCTTTTTATCCCTCTCTATAATTCTCTTTCTGTACATGATTTGATACTGAATTCACCCACTCAATTTACAATTGGTTCCCAGTCCTTCCACTGTTTATTTCACAATCCTTCAATCACAACAGTTGAGGTGATAACTTGTCACTTGCCCTGTTCACTCAGGTCCCAGATGCCCTTTTCCCTCACTACGCCATTATCAGCTCACATTTCCAGAAAGTTAGTGGGCAAAAATGTTTTGAGCTGATGGGTGCAGGGAAATATCTAAATAACGGCAGACACTGCTCTAAATGCCCTGCTACAGCAAAATCTTGTTATAATCTGCATAATGTTATACAGTAGCTGGTCCCAGTTGTGCTTGGTATGTTTTGTACACATCTGAGTTTGCATATTGTTATAGTTGTATAAAGTTAGAGTTCATCCAATGTTATGCAAATTTGTGGGCCCAGTTGACAAAAGATAGAAAAATCTTATACTATAGCTCAACCCTCTGAAGTTTGCATGGGAAAATTTCAATAACTGTGGATTGGCCTGACTGGATTGTTGGCTGTAATTGTTCTATCATTTTACAAGGCTGGCACTTCCTACAATGCACAGTTATTTAACACAGGCTGTCAGGCTACAGTATTTGAGAGTCATAGAGAGATACAGCACTGAAACAGGCCCTTTGGCCCACCGAGTCTGTGCTGACCAACAACCACCCATTTATACTAATCCTACATTAATCCCATATTCCCTATCACGTCCCCACCATTCTCCTACCACCTACCTCCACTAGGGGCAATTTACAATGGCCAGTTTACCTATTAACCTGCAAATCTTTGGCTGTGGGAGGAAACTGGAGCATCTGGCATAAACCCACATGGTCACAGCGAGAACTTGCAAACTCTGCACAGGCAGTACCCAGAACTGAACCTGGATTGCTGGAGCTGTGAGGCTGCGGTGCTAACTGCTGTGCCACTGTGCCGCCCCCAACCACTGTGGCACTGTGCCGCCCCCAAAATAAAACACGGGGCAACCTTCACCGAGCTGTCCTCCCAGTGAGTAAGTCAACAAGGCACCAGCCCTGGCTTTCCCCCTGCCACCTGGAGAATGTTGCCCCCTTTTCCCCCTTTTCCCCCGCCCCCAACTAGCCCACCTTTTGGCCTTACCCCCAACTAGCACATCTTTCAGCTTTTTAGTGTCAATAGCAGCTGTTACTTTTGTGAAGATAGGGTTAAACAAAAAAAGAAAGCGCACAGATCCGAATTAGAGCTGCAATATTATCACTGCTCTGGATAAAAAGTAAAAGTCATAGACTAAATTAGCAAATAATATGGTGTCACTCAAGCACCATTTACAAAGACAGAACATTTTGACTTGAGAAGAAGTGGAGACTTCAGAAGTGATGTGAAAAGATGGTGCATTTCTAAACTCAGTGGCATTGAAGCAGAATGTTTTGAATTGTTTAAAGCAGAGTGCAAATAAGATCCCTTAGAGGTTCAAAAATTTTTGTCGGAATAAGCGTCAAAATTGTAGTAGAAACCAGGTTTAGAGATCTCTCGAAAGTCAACTTGGGTTGGATGAAGACATGGAAAAGAGTTCATGCCAGAACTCATTAGAAAATGGTTGGAGAAGCTTTGAAATGATAAACAATTGGCTTTTGTAAACTATGCCTGCATTATTTCAAAAGTGCCATTAATGTGTTCAGCCTCTATGGAGAGGACTTTTCAAGAAGCTTCTTCTGGATGTACTCACACTTTTCACAACAGGAAGTTTGTTGGTGACAAATGTGGCAAGGGTGATTCTTTTTCTGGGTGCCAGTGTGAAAATATCTAAGCAGCTTCTTCATCTGTTCATCAGTAAAACTGAGCTGTCAGGATAGGGACTTAGGGACAGGAGTCAGCCATTCAGCCCATCGAGCCTGATCCATCATTTACTTAGACCTTGGTCGATCCGTACCTCAACTCTATTTGCCAGCCTTTGTTCCAGCAGATGTTTCAAAATTGTTCAGCATTTTCCTGAAGGCATTATTTATTGTTTCAGTCAGTGATTATGGAGGACTTCCATGATTTGTGAGGAACTTTTACATCAATTCCACTTTTGCACCCTAGTCCCAAGCGTGCCCAAAAGATCTAAATTTTTCCAGATCTTTTCAACACAGCTCACTTATCGGCCACTTAAGGGCCTTCGCCCGCCTCCATGGGGATTTTACCCGTGGCAAGCGGGCATCCAGGAGACGTGAAAGGCCGCCCAGTGAAAGCTGGTGGCTTCTCAGCGGCCCGTGGGTGGGCCCTGACAAACGGGCATAGTGTGCCCAATTGAGGGCCGCCCCCAGTTCCCCAACCACCCCCAGGACACGAGATGCACCCCCACCCCCCACAATGACCACCCTTGCCTCGCCGGGGCACAACCAATCACACCATCAAGGCAAACCAAACTTACCTGTAGTCCTGGCTCCATGTCCTCAGCTGGGCTGCAGTCCCAGCAGTGGCCACAGCTCCCGATGGCATTGCTGGGACTAAGAGCTGCCTGCCCAATGATTAGCCGGCAGCTCAATGAGGCAGGACTTTACCCTCAAGCGGGTGGAAGTCCCACCTCGAAACAATTAAAACCCGGGGACCCGTAAAATGCGGGATGGATCCCAAGACTGGGCAGAAGCGGGCTCGCCACTGACTTTTACGTCGGTGGCCAGCTCCCGTCCGCCCGACGTCAAATCCAGCCCACGGTTCTTTGGGGAAGTTTTTCTTCAGTTTGCCCATTTCCATGGCTGCCTTGGGTCTTTGAGATGATTAGGTTTAATTAGCCCTGAGTTGGAATTTTTTTTCAGGAGAGTCAGTAGTGAGAGGGTCTGTCCTGAGCTCTCTTTCAGTGCTTTGCTGAGGCATGCAATGGCTTTTGACTTCAGGGGATGGGTGGCTCACTTGTTTTCTGGCTGTCGGGGAAGATTCTTTGCTAATCTCTCCTTTTGTCCTCTGAGACACTCCTGCCTGTAGGTATTTGTGCAGACTCTACTGCCCTGTGGCACTTTGACTAGATGAGGCATCACCCTCACAGTTTCTCTGTCCCCTAGAGATCTTTCTTTGTCTCTGCAAGTTCCTGTAAATGCTGTTAGCAACTCTGGTGGGATGCTTCTAGTGTCTGCATTCACTTAGGGGAGGATATGGGGTGTAATGTTTCACATGTTTCTGGGTTGGCTGACCGGACAGTAGGGGTTTTCATCTGAGATTCCTCCCAGACTTCCTTTAACCTGCCCTCATGCTCACTTTTTCCCCTTCCCTGTCTAACCTTTTGACAGCCTTGTGCCTGCCTGTCCCTTTTTGTTCTCGGCAGGGGTCCCTTACAGATCACCAGCCCTCAGCTCGGGGGTCCTCTTAACACTGGTACAGGACTTAGGAGTGCAGGTTTGACAGTAGGTTGGGGTTTTCCCTCAACCTGGCACATGTAGCAACTCCTGCAGTACTCCACCACATCTTTGTGGAGTTTTCCCCAGTCAAACTGCTGTCTTCTATGGGCTTTGATCTTTCGTATACTGGCATGTATAGCCACTGTAGTCTAGTGGGCCCTTCTTAATATTTCTCTCCAGTACCTCTGCGGCACCACTAACTGGTGAACTACTGTCCACTCCTTGTTCTCAGGTCTGTGAGGAGAATTTCATTTCCATTTTAAATAGTAGCAATCAGGGACTCCCTCTGCTTCAACTTCAGACTGGGCAGCCTGTGCTAACTCTCACAATACTGGGTCGGCTCGCTGAGCCTCAGCTTGGGAAAATCCATTTAATTCATTCCCTGGGTCTCCTAACTTTCCAAAGAAAGTCTCAGACAGACTGGTCATCTGCCTGCACTGCCAATAAAGGGTCACTGACCCGAAACGTTAACTCTGCTTCTCTTTCCACAGATGCTGCCAGACCTGCTGAGTGAATCCAGCATTTCTTGTTTTTGTTTCTGCCAATACAGTCCCCTCTGGGGGAGCTGGTTTGATCATGGCCTGACCTACTACAAATTCAGGAAAACTGCAGGGGCCCATCTCCTACCACTGCCCTGTCTCTCTGACTTCCTGCGGTCGTTCTTTCACTACTTGGGGGCTACCACCTTCACCCCCTCAGATCATTACATAGGAGCTGGTCAACTCCGTCCACAGGCAAACTAGGGACAATCCCTACAGTCACCGGTCCCGAAGCTAGGACGTACTCCAGGTACAGGTACAGGCATACACTGCCCTCCAATACCATTCACCACCATTTTGGTGTTCACTGTGCTCTCTGGGGGAAAGGTCAGACCTTTTCCCAGTAAAAGGGATCTAGTGGCCCCTGTGTCCCTGAGAATTACTATGGGCTTGTTTGTCCCACTCTAGGGGTATGGGGTTACTTTCCCTTCAGACACAAAACCCTGATAATCTTCAGGAATCCTATAAAATTTTCCTGCACTTGTAGCTGTAAGCTTCCTGGGTCTCACTCTCACTGCAGTTAAAGCCACGACTTGTTCTGCTGTGCTTTCCATCAGGTTAATTTCTTCACCGAGCGGGTGGGCCCTGATTAACCCTACCGGTTTTCCCTTTAGTTTCCAGCAGTCAGCTCTTAAATGCCTTGCTTTATTACAATGGAAGCACACAGATCTCCAGGTCTCATTCCTGCTCCCAGCACCTTCCTATCTGGCTACAGGCCCCTTGTGTCTCCTGCTTTTCTTTCTCTCCCAGGACTGCTTGGGCTCCTGTCACCTTCCCATCCTTTGTCCTTTTCCAATTTATGGGGGTGATTTGGAAAGGTTCTCCCCGGGAAACTGACTTATAAATTAAACTCATCAGCCAGGAGCAAACAGTCTTTATGTGTTCAAACTCTCTGGCCAGTTCAAAAGAAAACCCTGTGTCATGCAGGCCCCACCTGCCAAGCATGAGGCATATTAATTTCGCCACATGGACATTAAATTTCAAACTGTTGAAGTGAAGAAAGGACTTGCTTTAAAAAATTGCCAGATCTTGGCTGGAAAAACATTTACATATTAACAGACAACATTTGGAAGGACAAAGCAGCCATTCCCTGACACATTCAACCAACAATGGACCCTTGGCTGGAAAGGTATTTGCATATTAGGGCGGCACAGTGGCGCAGTGGTTAGCACCGCAGCCTCACAGCTCCAGCGACCTGGGTTCAATTCTGGGTACTGCCTGTGTGGAGTTTGCAAGTTCTCCCTGTGTCTGCGTGGGTTTCCTCCGGGTGCTCCGGTTTCCTCCCACATGCCAAAAGACTTGCAGGTTGATAGGTAAATTGGCCATTATAAATTGCCCCTAGTATAGGTAGGTGGTAGGGAAATATAGGGACAGGTGGGGATGAGGTAGGAATATGGAATTAGTGTAGGATTAGTATAAATGGGTGGTTGATGGCCGGCACAGACTCGGTGGGCCGAAGGGCCTGTTTCAGTGCTGTATCTCTAAAAAAAAATATTAACACACAGTGCTTGGAAAGGACCATTCCCTGACACATTCAACCCACAATGGACTTTTGATCATCAGGCATTGGAAGTTGGGGAGCTCGTATTCCAGGTTGACTGCTAAGAAGGCCGAATACACAAACGGACATGGTCAAACCAGCTAGTCACATGAATAACCTGCTGGGCAATCTGAGTTTTCTGAATTGGTACAAACAGTTTGGGGAGAAAGTCTGTTTGCTCCTGAAGTGAGAAGAGCTCTCCTGTCTGCTCCCATCTCTTTCTCACAAGCCTCTGAATCTACTGGAGACACATGAACCCCAAGAGAGAAATGTCTCCTCCAGTGAACAAGGTTTAAGAAGAATTATAGGCCCCAATGAAAAGCAAGATCTACCTACAATCAAGGACTCTACAGTGAGCTCGAAGAACCATAACAAAAACTCTTCAGATATTGCCTCAAATTTTTCCACTTTATTTTTCTTCTGCTTTTTCCTGTCTCTATTTGCATGTGTGTATCGCATATGCATGCTAGCGTGGGCACATTGTGTATCCATAGCTGTCAACCAAATTAGAGTTTAAGTTCAAGTTTAAAAAGTTTAGAAAGTAGCCACACAGCTGTGTAAAGGAGAGGGAGATACTGCGCAAACAAACATTTGATCAGCTTATGTCAAGAAATCCAAATTGCATGTGACAAAGGAAATCTACGAGCTATGTATAAAGGGATCAAGAGGGTGCTTGGCCCTGTCATCACCAAAGTTGCTCCCCTGATGTCGGCAGATTGTGAAGTACTCACCGAC
Organism: Heterodontus francisci; assembly: GCF_036365525.1. Lineage (NCBI taxonomy): Eukaryota > Metazoa > Chordata > Chondrichthyes > Heterodontiformes > Heterodontidae > Heterodontus > Heterodontus francisci. The sequence continues at coordinate 29,964,182 of NC_090374.1, read as the reverse complement.
AGAAGTAAACAGATATCCCGCTGGGCTGAACACAACTATGAGCTGTACTCCTGTGAGTCAGACATCTCCCAGTCTGCGTTCAGTGCTCTCCCACAACTTCCTGTCATGGATGAGTTAGATGAAGAGCCCTCATCACTAGAGCTCGAGAAGGCCAGAGACTGCCTCACGAACAGAAGGGCAGCAGGCAAGGACAGAATCCCAGCCAAAGTACTCAAGCATGAAAAGTCCCATCTATTGCAGCACCTTTATGACCTTCTCCTCCTCTGCTGGAAAGTGGGTTTTGTCCCACAGGAGATGCATGATGCCAAAATCATTGAACTATACAAAAACAAAGACGACAGAGGAGACTGCAACAACTATAGGGGCATTTCACTCCTCTGCATCATGGGAAAGGCCTTTGCTAGGGTCATACTTAAAATACTCCATTTACTTGCAGATCGAGTGTACCCGGAACCACAGCGCAGTTTCTGTGCCAGCAGATCTTCTGTGGATATGATCTTCTCCATATGCCAGCTACAAAGAAGTATAGGGACCAGAGTATACCCCTTTACCTTACTTTTGTAGATCTCACTATGGCATTCGATACCATCAGCATAACAGGGCTCTACAAGATTTTGGGAAAAACTGGTTGTCCGCCGAAGCTCCTCAGTCTCTTCTGTTCCTTCCATGACAACGTGCACTGCACTGTACAGTTTGATGTCTCCACTTCCGACAGTTCGGTGTGAAGAATGGAGTGAAACGGGGTTATGTCCTAGCCCCCACTCTCTTTGGCATCTTCTTCTCCATGCTCCTGACCTTCGCCTTCCCTGCAGAATTGGAAGGAGTCTATTTACGCACTAGGTCAGATGGCAAGCTCTATGATCTATCAAGGCTGAAAGCGAAGACATACACACATCACATCCTGATCAGAGAACTCCTCTACGTTGGTGATGCAGTGCTAGTCGCTCACATGGAAACTCAGCTACAAATACTCATGGATTGTCTTTCCTGTGCCTGTAACTTGTTCCTCTTGACTATAAACGTCAAGAAAACCGTGGTCATGGGACTAGGCGCTGCCTCTCTGTCTCTGATTATACGAAATAACACCCACTGGAAGTGGTTGGCTAATTTTGCTACCTTGGGTCCACGGTCTCAGGCAATCTGTCCCTTGATGCAGAGCTTGATACACGCATAGGGAAAGCTGACTCGCAAAACATGCGTAGGATAGCACCAAGCTGACCCTTAGGACCAAGCTGATGGTTTATAAAGCCTATGTTCTCAGCATCTTTCTGTATGGCTGTGAAACATGGGTGACGAGAAAGAAAAATTCCAAGGGGAGGATCCACCATCTGTGGTTAACTAAAAAAGTTAGCGATAGTATCAAACTTAAAGAAGAAGCAAAGGTCAGAAGATTGGACAGAATATAAAAAACAGCAAAGAATGACGAAAAGATTAGTAAGGAGGGAAAAATTAAAGTACAAGAGAAAGCTAGCTAGAAACATAAAAACAGATCGTAAGAGTTTCTATAGATATTTTAAAAAGAAAAGTTAACAAAGTGAGAATTGGTCCAAGAGGTGAGGTGAGAGTGACTGCCCTTGACATCAAGGCAGCATTTGACTGAGTATGGCATCAAGGAGCCCTAGCAAAACTGAAGTCAATGGGAATTAGGGGGTAAACTCTCCGCTGGTTGGAATCATACCTAGCGCAAAGGAAGATGGTTATGGTTGTTGGAGGTCAATCATCTGAGCTCCAAGACATCACTGCAGGAGTTCCTCTGGGTCGTGTGCTCGGCCCAACCATCTTCTGCTGCTTCATCAATGACCTTCCTTCAACCATAAGGTCAGAAGTGGGAATGTTCGCTGATGATTGCACAATGTTCAGCACCATTCGCGACTCCTCAGATACTGAAGCAGTCCGTGTAGAAATGCAGCAAGACACAGACAATATCCAGTCTTGGGCTGGTAAGTGGCAAGTAACATTCGTACCACATGAGTGCCAGGCAATGACTATCTCACACAAGAGAGAATCTAACCATCTCCCCATGACATTCAATGACTTTATGATCACTGAATCCCCCACTATCAACATCCTGGGGGTTACCATTGACCAGAAACTGAACTGTAGCCATATGAATACCATGGCTACAAGAGCAGGTCAGAGGCTAGGAATCCTGCAGCGGGTAACCCACTTCTTGACTCCCCAAAGGCTGTCTGCCATCTACAAGGCACAAGTCAGGAGTGTGATGGAATACTCTCCACTTGCCTGGATGGGTGCAGCTTCAACAACACTCAAGAAGCTCAACACCATCATTGGCAGCTTGTGGCAGAACCTGCCTCAAAAGGATTGGCCTTCACAGCCATCAACAAAGACGCCACCTAAATGATTGTTTGCTGTGTGTCCATCATCTTTCGTCGATGGAAGGATGCCAACAAAGTTCCCAAAAATCTATCGCTCTTAGTCTTGAATATATTCATCAACTGAGCATCCACAGCCCTCTGGGGTAGAGAATTCCAAAGATTCACAACTATTGTGTGTAGGAATTTCTGATTGCCTCACGCCTAAATGGCCGACCCCTTATCCTGAGACAATGGCCCCTAGTTCTAGAATCTGCTCTCCAGCCAGGGGAAACAGCCTCTCCACATCTATCCTGTTGAGCTCTCTAAGAAATGTATATGTTTCAGTGAGATCACTTCTCATTCTTCTAAACTCCAGAGAATATAGGCCCACTCTACTCAATCTATCCTCATAGGACAGCCCTCTCATCCAGGAATCAATCTTGCGTACCTTCCTTGCACCCACTCCAAGGTAACTAAATCCTTCATTCGGTAAGTGGACCAAAACTCTACACAGTACTCCAGGTGTAGTCAAACCAAAGCCCTCTATAATTGCAGCAAGACTTCCTTACTCTTGTACTCCAAACCCCTTGCAATAAAGGTTAACATACCAATTGCCTTTCTCATTGTTTGCTGTATGTGCATGTCTGTGATTTGTGTACAAGGACAACCAAATCCCTCTGAATAGCAACATTTACCAGTCTCGCAACTTTAAAGAAAAATTCTGCTTTTCCATTCTTCCTACCAAAGTGGATAATTTCACACTTCACCACATCTTACTCCATCTGCCACCTTCTTGCCCAATCCCTTTAGACCTTCTTCACATTCTCCTCATAGCTTACTTTCCCACCAAACTTTGTATCGCGAGCAAACTTGGAAATATTACGCTCAGTCTCCTCATCTAAGTCATTGATAGAGATTATAAATAGCTAAGGACCTTGCAGCACTCCGCCTTGCCATCTCAAAAATGACCCATTTATTCCTACTCTCTCTTTTCTGGATGTTAACCAATCCTCAATCCATGCTAATATATTAGTCCCAACCCCATGAGCCCTAATCTTGTGTAACACTCTTCTGTGTTATTGAATGCCTTCTGAAAGTCCATATATAGTACATCCACTTATATATCCTGATAGTCATACCCTCAAAAGCCTCTAATAGATTTGTAAAACACAATGTCGCTTTCAGAAGCAAGGAAGTTACGACAAACCTTTAAAAATCATTATTTCGGTCCCTGCTGGAGTAGTGTAGCCAAATTCTGGGCACCACACTTTAGGCCTTAGAGATAAGAGATTTACTAGAATGGTACCAGGAATGAAATATTTCAGCTATGTGGAGAGACAAGAGAAACTGTGGTCATTCTCCTGAGGACAGTGAAGGCTAAGAGGAGATTTGAGGGAGGTGTTCAAAATTATGAAGGGTTTTGATTGTGTAAATAAGGAGAAGTTGTTTCCAGTGGCAGAAGGATCAGTAACCAGAGGACACAGATTTAAGGTAATTGGTAAAAGAACCAAAGGCAACATGAGGGAAAAGAAATGCAGCAAGTTGTTATTATCTGGAATGCACTGCTTGAAAAGTTGGTGGAAGCAGATTCAACAATGCCTTCCAAGAGGGAACTGGATAAATACTTGAAGTAGGAAAAAATGTGGAGCAATGGGGAAAGAGCAGGACTGTGGAACTAATTGGGTAACTCTTCCAAAGAGTCAGCACAGGCAGGATGGGCCAAATGGCCTCTTTGTGTGTGTGTGTGTGTCATTATAGCATTCTAAGCTCCAGCCGATGTACCCTGGCGTTCTCAAGCTTTTCAATGGTCACTATTGCAGATTTCTAGCGATAAAAAGCTGACTGCTTATGAAGCCATCACTGAATTCACGATCAGTTTGCTGGAGACTAAGAATTTTGTTGCCAGAAGTTGGGATCTTATGACTCAAACCAACATTGTGAAGAGCTTTTGTCCTGCAGGTACGGTCAGTAAAGAAGTGAAGAGCTTGGTGGAGTTTGAAAAAATTGAAGCCAACATTGAGTTGTCGAGCATTTTGGAGAAACTACAACCAGCAGGACTGATTCCTGTTGATGTTCTTCAGTCTGACTGCTGCTGACTCTTTGATTGCTCAAAACTAATTGAAGTTTTGAGCCAACCCAAACTCCGCAGAGTAAGTGAGGATCACAAAGGATTTTGAAGAAGTCAGCTTTGCTTCTGAACCTTTGACGCCAGCAGCCTGTCTTAAGACACTGCCTGATATTTGTTATTATAGGAAATGCTCTTAGAGAGGCATGCTTGACTCAAAAAAAACTTGTCTAGTCTGCAAAAAATTGAAGAAATAATCATTCATGATTCAATTTCAAAGTTAACACAGTCTAACTGATTTTCTTGAAAGACAACCCTTCTTCCAATGAAATGCCAAGTGCATTGGATTTTTTATTTTTTCTTCTTATCCTCTAAATTGTGAATGCTTTCAAAACAGTCTAGAAGCGCTTGCAAATGTCTACAAAGGATAAGGAACATTGTCCTATTGTTAGTACAAATAATGATAACATTTTATCCAGTCCAACAGGATGTAACATGAGGCGAACTCCACTGTATATTTTAGAAATGGCATTATGATATGTATTTTCAGTGTGAAAGATGTCACCACTTGTGACACACAATAGCTGCCAGTTTATGGCAAGAAAATATGTAGTTGCATAATCTGGCCAGCAGGTTATCACCGTCGCTCAAAACGTTTTTTGAATATTCTTATCCACCATATTTTATTCAGTAACTGAAATTTTTATTGCCCAAGATGAGCATTTATGCATTTATTTTACTCAAAAGCTTCGGCCTCTCCCAAATGCCGAGGCATGGACTTGATATTTTTGCCCAGACCCATGACTCAATGAACTGAATGTGGATTGTGCGGTCAATACATGTACAGTGTACCTAATTTCCCAAGGTGCACTCATCATATTGCTCAGTCAACTCTTCAGATGGGATATTTTCCATTGTCTTCTAACACATTCTGCTCTGTAGCTTTTTTCCAAACAATATTTAAAAACGAGAGGATAAGTTTCAAAAAGTTCACTGAGGTAAAATTATATTGAGTATTTTTTTAAAAAGGTATGTGTGTGGAAAACACACTGATATCACACATGTTGTCATTGTTGGCTTATGTTTTCCAAATTTAATTTAAATTCAAAGAGGAGGTCAAAGAGAAAGGGAGCATATCTTTCTTCATGTAATATTAATTCAATTTTCAAACAAAAAGATTATTTGCAACTTGTTATCAAGCTAATTACCTTCCCTGTGTTTTGCTAACAATTAGAAATGGTTACTTCTAATTGCATCAATGTGAGAAAGAGTTTAGAATTTGTAACACTTAAGAGACTAAGGGAGAGAGAAACGATAAAGAGGGAAGGTCAGTTTCTTTCCTCCTGCTAAATTGATGTATTTAATATTAAAAAAGCAAGTTCAACTTTGAAAACCAACACAGTTTCCTTGAAGGATGCAAATAGGTTGCATATGTGGGTGATGAAAGGAGGGGAACTAATTAAGGGAGAGGGAGCCTCTGGCCGCTTGTGCTAATGAGGTCTTGTAAGCTCTGAAAGTTGTTAATCACATGTTGACTTGAGCTATTTAATAGACTGGCTATCTAAACTGATCATCTTTCTATGGAATTACTCTGAAAGTAATCTCACCCAGTTGCAAACTCAGATTCTGGTCACTGCTGTAATTAAGGCTCAACATCCATCCATCCAGTCACTAAGGGCTGCAGGCCTCATTAAACCTAAACTTCCCACTAGAAAGTATAACCCTTGGCAGTTCCCTTCCTGCCAAGCAACCTTCTACCTGAAAGAAAAGAAGGAAACGACAGAGAGTGATACAGAAGGTAACAAAGCAAAGTAAGTTCGGGGGAGAACAAGGCAGAGAAGTAAGAAAGACCAAGAAGTAGAAGAATAAAGACAATTCGCAAAAGGATTACAGGGAGAGATGAGAGAAAGACCCAAATCTCCGTGTGCAACAGCACAGGAAATTCACAAATGTGTGATATATAAATTCTTTGTTTCGCAAATATCTATCACTCCATTTGTTCCAAGTATGAGAACAAAACCAGTCATCTGTGACTGGACTTTCTGTCCTACACAACATGACGTCTCCCCAAGGGCAGGAGTTGGAGATAGAACAAGTAGCTCGAAACTTTCCTGAACAATTAGTCTTTGATTAACCTCAGAAGGCTCTTCTTCAGAGCACTTGCTCACAAAGAGTACCAATATACAGGTCTTAAACACCCTAGAATAAACAAAGCTCTAAGAACTGCTAGCAGCTAAAAAGCACAACCATGCTTCATGCTTAGATTACCAGTTAAATCATCTAGTTTTATATACAGGTAAACAGACAGCTTATTTCCAATTTATCTGCTCAGTACAAGTTATGCAGTGATATGTGCCCTCCCTAAACCTCTCCCCGACTTTAAGATGCTCCATAAGACTTACATTCTTGAAAAAGCTTTTGGCCACCAAGAGTATACATTTCACATGCTTCTTCTAATTTAGACAACCCTCCGAACAGAGTAGCCATGAAGGAGCGAGCCAAGCGGACCTTCTTCTCTGCAGTGGTTAGCACCGCAGCCTCACAGTTCCAGCGACCCAGGTTCAATTCTGGGTACTGCCTGTGTGGAGTTTGCAAGTTCTCCCGGTGTCTGCGTGGGTTTCCTCCAGGTGCTCCGGTTTCCTCCCACATGCCAAAGACTTGCAGGTTGATAGGTAAATTGGCCATTATAAATTACCCCTAGGAGAGGTAGGTGGTAGGGAAATATAGGGACTGGTGGGGATGTGGTAGGAATATGGAATTAGTAAAGGATTAGTATAAATGGGTGGTTGATGGTCGGCACAGACTCGGTGGGCCGAAGGGCCTGTTTCAGTGCTGTATCTCTAAAAAAGAAAGTATCAGTCATGGCTCAGATGGTGGCACTCTTGTCTCTGAGTCAGAAGGCTGTGGGTTTAAGACCCATTCAAGGACATGAGCACAAAAACAAGGCTGACACTGACAGTACAATGGAGTACTGCACAGTTAGGGATGTTGTCTTTTGGATGAGATGCTAAACCAAGGCCAGGTCTGGCATCTCTGGTGGCACTATTTTGAAAAAGAGCAGGGGAGTTATTCCTTGTGCCCTGGCCAATATTTATCCCTCAATCAGCATTATTAAAACAGATTATCTTGCCATTACAGTACAAAGCAGCCCACTTGATTGGCATCCCATCCACAAACATTCACTCCGTCCACCACCGATGCACAATGACAGCAGTGTGTATCATCTACAAGATACACTGCAGCAACGCACCAAGGCTCCTTAGACAGCACCTTCCAAACCCATGACCTCTACCACCTAGAAGGAAAAGGGCAGCAAATGTATGGGACCACCACCACCACCTGCAAGCTCCCCCCCCCCACCCCCACCCCCAGGCCACACACCATCCTGACTTGGAACTATATCGCCGTTCCTTCACTGTCATTGGGTCAAAATCCTGGAACTCCCTTCCTAACAGCACTGTATCTACCCCACATGGACAGCAGCAGTTCAAGAAGGCAGCTCAAACACCACCTTCTCAAGGACAATTAAGGATGGGCAAGAAATGCTGGCATAGCCAGTGACGTCCACATCCCAGGAACGAATAACCAAAAAAAGTTTTTAAATGATCACATTTCTGTTTGTGGGAGCTTGCTATGCACAAATTGACTGCCACGTTTCCTACATTACAACAATGATTACACTTCAAAAGTACTTTTTTGGCTGTAAGTCGCTTTGGGATATCCTGACATCATGAAAAGTGCTCTATAAATGAAAGTCTTTCTTTCTTACCTGTCCTAAAAGCTCCTTATGTGGTTTGGAGTCAAACCTTGTCTGATAACGCTCCTGTGAAGCGCCTTCAGATATTTTGGTATGTTGTATTAATATGAGAAATGACAAACAGACTGTGACAGGAAGGGATAGAGAGTACAAATCCAGGAGTCAAGGATAGTCTTTACAAAAATAATAAAAGGACAAAACTAAAGGCACTGTATCTGAATGCATGTACCATTTGAAACAAAACAGATGAACTACTGCAAATAGAAATAAGTAAGTACAATCTGATAGCCATTACCGAGACATGGTTGCAGGTTGACATAGATTGAAGGGTACATGACATTTAGGAAGGACAGGAAGCTAGGAAAAGGTGGAGGGATGGCTCTGTTAAATAATGATGGTAGGAGCACATTAGAGAGGGATGACCAGGATGTAGAAGCAGTTTGGATAGAGATGAGAAATGATAAAAGCAAGGCCCCCTCACAGTAACCTTATGGTAGGACAAAGTATAAAGGAAGAAATAATAGGAGCTTGTCAGAAGGGTACGGCAATAATCATGGGGGATTTTAATCTACATATAGACTGGAAAAATCAGATGGGTAAAGGTAGTCTGGATGTGGAGTTCGTAGAATGTTTTCGGGATAGTTTCTTAGAACAGCACGTTCTGGAGCCAACCAGACAGGCTATACTGGACCTCGTATTATGCAATGAGATAGGATTAATTGATGACCTCATAGTGACGCCACCCTTAGGTAGCAGCGATCATAATGTGATTGAATTTTACATTCAGTTTGAAGGAGAGAAGAATGGCTCCAAGATAACTATTTGAAACTTAAATAAGGGCAATTATGAGGGCATGAAAGCAGAGCTAGCTAAAGTTAACTGGCAAATTAGGTTAAGGGATAGATCAATAGAGATGCAGTGACAAACATTTAAGGGGATATTTCAGAATACACAGAATAGATACATTCCAACGAGCAAGAAAAAATCCAAGGGGAGCACTCACTATCCGTGGTTAACTAAAAAAGTTAAAGATAGTATCAAACTTAAATAAAAAGCATAATTGCACAAAGATGGGTGGCAGCTCAGACGATTGGACAGAATATAAAGAACAGCAAAGAATGACTAAAAGATTGCTAAGGAGGGAAAATTAGAGTACGAGAGAAATATAAAAACAGACAGTAAGACATTTAAAAAAGAGTTAACATTGGTCCTAAAGAAAGTGAGTCTTAGGAATTAATAAGGGAAAATAAGGAGTTGGCAAATGAATTGAACAGGTATTTTGGGTTGGTCGTCATTATAGAGGATATGACTAACATTCCAGTAATAGCTGTAAATCAGGAAATGGAAGGGAGGGAGGAACTCAAGAAAATTACAATCACCAGGGAAGTGGTACTGAGCAAATTGTTGGAGCTGCAGGCTGACAATTCCCTGGGTCCTTATGGACTTCATCCTGGGGTCCTAAAAGAAGTGGCTAGTGAGGTAGTTGATGCGTACTGTGTACACAATTGGTCTCCTTACTTAAGGAAGGATGTAAATGGGTTGGAAGCAGTTCAGAGAAGGTTTACTAGACCAATACCTGGATTGGGTGGGTTGTTTAATGAGGAAAGGTTGGGCAGGCTAGGCTTGTATCCGCTGAAGTTTAGGAGATTAAGTGGCAACTTGATTAAAACGTATAATATCCTGTGGGGTCTTGACAGGGTGGATGTGAAAATGATGTTTCTTCTTGTGGGAGAATCTAGAACTAGGGATCACTGTTTAAAAATAAGAGGTGGCCAATGTTATGCAGGCCCCCACCTGCCAAGCAGGAGGCATATTAATTTCATCACATGGGCACATTAAATTTCAAACTGTTGTTTAAGTGAAGCAAGGACTTGCTTTAAAAAAAAATTGCCAGATCTTGGCTGGAAAGACATATGCATATTAACAGACAGTATTTGGAAGGACAAAGCAGGCATTCCCTGACACATTCAACCCACAATGGACCCTTGGCTGGAAAGAAATTTGCATAAGGGGAGGTGGTGGCATAGTGGTATTCTCACTGGATTAGTAACCCAGAGACCTAGGGTATTGCTCTGGGGATATCGACTCAAATCTCACCACAGCAGAAGGTGGAATTTAAGTTCAAATAATAAATCTGGAATTAAAAAGCTAATCTAATGGTGGCTATGAAATCATTGCCAATTGTTGTAAAATCCCATCTGGTTCACTAATGTCCTTTAGGGAAAGAAATCTGCTGTCCTTATCTGGTCTGGCCTATATGTGATTCCAGACCCACATTTTATGATTAACTCTGTAGGGGAAAAATTGTGGCCAATGCAGCTAAATAAATATACACATATTGTTACAAAATAGAGTATTTACCCAAGGCATTGTGGGACAAGTTAGTTAGTTTGCAGCCTTGAGCATGGTACTGCTTAGCACAGGCAATTAGCCTGACCAAGGAGAGCCCCCCATATCAGTACATTAGACAGCTGCTCTGTCTAATTGCGGACTACACAAAGCAACTAGGAATGCAGGCCTGATAGAGGTAGAAGGATTCATTGTGAAGATTCATGGATAGTTGATAAGGGGCTTTGGTAAACAAGCTGAGATGGTCAGGGGTGTACCATGAGCTATTCCCACAACCACATGATGCATAACTGATAATTTTATTGGTAATTAATGTAATGTATGTAATCAATAACCATTATGATTGGATTGTGCCCAGCCGGGATGGGCTGAGTAACTGTATATCTGTTGTGGATTTTCTTTTGTTCAGTGGAGAAGAGCAGGGTAAGCCCAGCGTCTTACTCCCCACCGGTGTAAAATAAATCTTTTGACGATTGGAACAGATCTGAGCATCAAGTGGTTCATTTTAGTCAGTTTCACTCCAACAACTCTTACATGCCCTCTGAAATGGCCTAGCAAGCCACTCAGTTGTATCTAACCGCTACGAAGTCGATGAAACTGGATGGACCACTAGGCACCGGAAATGACAATGGCAAACCCAACCCTGTCGACCCTGCAAAGTCCTCCTTACTAACATCTGGAGGCTTGTGCCAAAGTTGGGAGAGCTGTCCCATAGACGAGTCAAGCAACAGCCTGACATAGTCATACTCAAGGAATCATACCTGACACTCACCGCCATCACCATCCCAGGGTATGTCCTATCCCACAGGCAAGACAGACCCAGCAGAGGTGGCGGCACAGTGGTATACAGTCGAGAAGGAGTTGCCTGAGGAGTCCTCAATATTGACTCCAGACTCCATGAAATCTCATGGCATCAGGTCAAATATGGACAAGGAAACCTCCTGCTGATTACCACCTACCATCCGCCCTCAACTGATGAGTCAGTACTCCTCCATGTTGAACAGAACTTGGAGGAAGGACTGAGGGTAGCAAGGGCACAGAATGTACACTGGGTGGGGGACTTCAATGTCCATCATCAACAGTGGCTCTGTAGCACCACTGCTGGCCGAGTCCTAAAGGACATAGCTGCTAGACTGGGTATGTGGTAAGTGGTGAGGGAACCAACAAGAGGGAAAAACATACTTGATCTCGTCCTCACCAATCTGCCTGCCCCAGATGCATCAGTCCATGACAGTATTGGTAGGAGTGACCACCGCATAGTCCTTGTGGAGACAAAGTCCAACCTTCACATTGAGGATACCCTCCATCGTGTTTTGTAGCACTACCACCGTGCTAAATGGGATAGATTTCGAACAGATCTAGCAATGCAAAACCGGGCATCCATGAGGCGCTGTGGGGCATCAGTAGAATTGTACTCAACCACAATCTGTAACCTTCTGGCCCGGCATATCCCCCACTCTACCATCAAGCCAGGAGAGCAACCCTGGTTCAATGAGGAGGGCATGCCAGGAGAAGCATCAGGCATACCTCAAAATGAGGTGTCAACCTGGTGAAGCTAGAACACAGGACTTTCTGTGCGCCAAACTGCGTAAGCAGCATGCCATAGACAGAGCTAAGCAATCCCATAACCAATGGATCAGATCTAAGCTCTGCAGTCCTGCCACATCCAGCCATGAATGGTGTTGGACAATTAAACAACTAAATGGAGGAGGTGGCTCCACAAATACCCCCATCCTCAATGATGGGGGAGCCCAGCACATCAGTGCGAAAGATAAGGCTGAATCATTTGCAACAGTCTTCAGCCAGAAGTACCGAGTTGATGATCCATCTCAGCCTCCTCCTGAAGTCCCCAGCATCACAGATGCCAGACTTCAGCCAATTTGATTCACTCCGCGTGATATCAAGAAATGACTGAAGGCACTGGATACTGCAAAGGCTATAGGCCCTGACAATATTCCGACAATAGTACTGAAGACCTGTGCTCCAGAACTTGCCATGCCCCTAGCCAAGTTGTTCCAGTAGAGCTACAACACTGGCATCTACCTGACAATGTGGAAAATTGACCAGGTATGGCCTGTACACAAAAGCAGGACAAGTCCAAACCGGCCAATTACCGCCCCATCAGCCTACCCTCAGTCATCAGTAAAGTGATGGAAGGTGTCATCAACAGTGCCATCAAGCAGTACTTGTAATAGTAGGTGATTTTAACTTCCCTAATATTGACTGGGACTGCCTTAGTGCTAAGGAATCAGATGGGGAAGAATTTGTTAAGTGTGTCCACGATAGTTTTCTGAAGCAGTATGTGGATGGCCCTACCAGAGAAGGGGCTACACTCGACCTCCTCTTAGGAAATGATGGGCAGGTGGTTGATGTGTCATAGAACATAGAACATAGAACATTACAGCGCAGTACAGGCCCTTCAGCCCTCGATGTTGTGCCGACCTGTGAAACCATCTGACCTACACTATTCCATTTTCATCCATATGTCTATCCAATGACCACTTAAATGCCCTTAAAGTTGGCGAGTCTACTACTGTTGCAGGCAGGGCGTTCCACGCCCCTGCTACTCTCTGTGTAAAGAAACTACCTCTGACATCTGTTCTATATCTATCACCCCTCAACTTAAAGCTATGTCCCCTCGTGTTTGCCATCACCATCCGAGGAAAAAGGCTCTCACTATCCACCCTGTCCAACCCTCTGATTATCTTATATGTCTCTATTAAGTCACCTCTTCTCCTCCTTCTCTCTAACGAAAACAACCTCAAGTCCCTCAGCCTTTCCTCGTAAGACCTTCCCTCCATTCCAGGCAACATCCTAGTAAATCTCCTCTGCACCTTTTCCAAAGCTTCCACATCCTTCCTATAATGCGGTGACCAGAACTGCACGCAATACTCCAGGTGCGGCCGCACCAGAGTTCTGTACAGCTGCAGCATGACCTCGTGGCTCCTAAACTCGATCCCCCTACTAATAAAAGCTAACACACCATATGCCTTCTTAACAGCTCTATTAACCTGGGTGGCAACTTTCAGGGATTTATGTACCTGGACACCAAGATGTCTCTGCTCATCTACACTACCAAGAATCTTCCCATTAGCCCAGTATTCTGCAATCCTGTTACTCCTTCTGAAGTGAATCACCTCACACTTTTCCGCATTAAACTCCATTTGCCATCTCTCAGCCCAGCTCTGCAGCCTATCTATGTCCCTCTGTAACCTACAACATCCTTCGGCACTATCCACAACTCGACCGACCTTTGTGTCATCCGCAAATCTACTAGCCCACCCTTCTACACCCTCTTCCAGGTCATTTATAAAAATGACAAACAGCAGTGGCCCCAAAACAGATCCTTGCGGTACACCACTAGAAACTATACTCCAGGATGAACATTTACCATCAACCACCACCCTCTGTCTTCTTTCAGCTAGCCAATTTCTGATCCAAAGCACTAATTCACCTTCAATCCCATACTTCTGTATTTTCTGCAATAGCCTACAATGGGGAACTTTATCAAACGCCTTACTGAAATCCATATAGACCACATCCACGGCTTTACCCTCATCCACCTGTTTGGTCACCTTGTCAAAAAACTCAACAAGGTTTGTGAGGCACGACCTACCCTTCACAAAACCGTGCTGACTATCGCTAATGAACTTATTCTTTTCAAGATGATTATAAATCCTATCTCTTATAACCTTTTCCAACATTTTACCCACAACCGAAGTAAGGCTCACAGGTCTATAATTACCAGGGCTGTCTCTACTCCCCTTCTTGAAAAAGGGGACAACATTTGCTATCCTCCAGTCTTCCGGCACTATTCCTGTCGACAATGACGACATAAAAATCAAGGACAAAGGCACTGCAATCTCCTCCCTGGCTTCCCAGAGAATCCAAGGATAAATCCCATCTGGCCCAGGGGACTTATCTATTTTCACACTTTCCAAAATTGCTAACACCTCCTCCTTGTGAACCTCAATCCCATCTTGCCTAGTAGTCTGTATCTCAGTATTCCCCTCGACAACATTTTCTTTCTCCACTGTAAATACTGACGAAAAATATTCATTTAACACTTCCCCTATCTCCTCTGATTCCACACACAACTTCCCACTACTATCCTTGATTGGCCCTAACCTATCTCTAGTCATTCTTTTATTCCTGATATACCTATAGAAAGCCTTAGGGTTTTCTTTGATCCTATCCGCCAATGACTTCTCGTGTCCTCTCCTTGCTCTTCTTATCTCTCCCTTTAGATCCTTCCTGGCTAGCTTGTAACTCTCAAGCGCCCTAACTGAGCCTTCACATCTCATCCTTACATAAGCCTTCTTCTTCCTCTTGACAAGCTCTTCAACTTCTTTAGTAAACCACGGCTCCCTCGCTCGACAACTTCCTCCCTGCCTGACAGGTACATACTTATCAAGGACACGCAGTAGCTGCTCCTTGAATAAGCTCCACATTTCGATTGTGCCCATCCCCTGCAGTTTCCTTCCCCATCCTACGCATCCTAAATTTTGCGTAATCGCATCATAATTTCCTTTCCCCCAGCTATTAGCTTCAAGATAGTTATGAAAAAGGATAGGACTGGTCCTCAGGTTGAAGTCCTAAATTGGGGGAAGGCTAATTTTGATGGCATCAGACAGGAACTCTCAAAAGTTGAATGAGAGAGGCTGTTTACAGGTAAAGGGACGTCTGGCAAGTGGGAGGCTTTTAAAAGTGAGATAGGAAGAGTTCAGGACCGGCATGTTCCTGTTACATGGAAGGGCAAGGCTGGGATGTTTAGGGAACCTTGTTTGACGAGAGATATTGAAGGTCTAGTCAGGACAAAGAAGGAGGCATATGTCAGGTATAGGCAGCTGAGATCGAGCGAGTCCCTCGAGGAGTATAGGGGATGTAGGACTACACATAAGAAGGAAATTAGGAGGGCGAAAAGGGGCCATGAGATTTCCCTGGCAGATAAGATAAAGGAGAATCCTAAAAGATTTTACAAGTATATTTTCAGAGTAAAAGGGTAGCTGGGAGAGAGTAGATCCCCTTAAGGATCAGTGTTGCAATCTATGTGTGGAGCCACGGGAAATGGGCGAGGTCTTAAATGAATACTTCTCGGCTGTATTTACCGTGGAGAAGGTCATGGAAGCTAGTGAGTTCAAGGGAGGGAACACCGATATCCTGGAGGATATTAATTTTACAAAGGAGGAGGTGTTAGAAGTCTTGAAGCGCATTAAGGTGGATAAATCCCCAGGGCCTGACCAGGTGTATACTAGGATGCTATGGGAAACAAGGGAGGAGATTGTTGGGGCCCTGGCAGAGATTTTTGTATCATCGTTAGCCACGGGTGAGGTGCCGGAAGACTGGAGGATAGCTAACGTTGTGTCTTTATTTAAGAAGGGCAGCAGGAATAAACCAGGGAACTACAGGCCGGTGAGCCTTACATCAGTGGTGGGAAAGTTATTGGAAGGGATTCTGAGAGACAGGATTTATATGCATCTGGAAAGGCATGGTCTGATTAGGGATAGTTAGCATGGCTTTGAGCATGGGAAATCATGTCTCACGAATTTGATTGAGTTTTTCGAGGAGGTGACCAAGAGGATTGACGAGGGCAGGGCGATGGATGTTGTCTACATGGACTTTAGCAAGGCCTTTGACAAGGTCCCGCATGGTAGGCTGGTCCAGAAGGTTCGAACACATGGGATCCAGGGTGAGCTAGCAAATTGGATACAAAATTGGCTTGGTGATAGGAGACAGAGGGTGGTAGTGGAGGGTTGTTTTTTAGATTGGAGGCCGGTGACCAGTGGTGTGCCGCAGGGATCGGTGCTGTGCCCTCTGTTGTTTGTCATATATATTAATGACTTGGATGTGAATGTAAGGGGCATGATCAGTAAGTTTGCAGATGACACCAAAATTGGTGGTATAGTGAACAGTGAAGAAGGTTGTCTAAGGTTACAACAGGTGATAGATCAACTGGGAAAGTGGGCAAGGGAGTGGTAAATGGAATTTAACGCAGACAAGTGTGAAGTGATGCATTTTGGGAAGTTAAACCAGGGCAGGACATATACAGTGAATGGCAGGGCCCTGGGGAGTGTTGTTGAGCAGAGAGACCTTGGGGTACAAGTACATAGTTCCCTGAAAGTGGCAACACAGGTAGACAGGGTGGTGAAGAAGGCGTATGGCATGCTTGCCTTCATCGTCCGAGGCATTGAGTACAAGAGTTGGGACATCATGTTACAGTTGTACATAACGTTGGTTAGGCTGTATTTGGAGTCCTGTGTGCAGTTCTGGTCGCCGCACTACAAGAAAGATGTGATTAAGCTAGAGAGGGTGCAGAAAAGATTCACAAGGATGTTGCTTGGTTTGGAGGGCTTGAGTTATAAAGAGAGATTGGATAGGCTGGGTCTATTTTCCCTGGAGCGAAGCAGGCTGAGAGGGAACATGATAGAGGGATATAAAATTATGAGAGGCATAGATAGGGAAGATAGCCAGAGTCTGTTTCCCATGGTAGGGGTGACTAAAACTGGAGGGCATAGATTTAAGGTGAGAAGGAAGAGGTTTAAAGGGGATCACCTCCCAAACCCACGACCTCTACCAACTAGAAGGACAAGGGCAGCAAATGCATGGGAACACCACCACCTGCAAGTTCCTAAGCTCCCTTCTTGATTGTGTGATTTGTTAATACGTTTTGTCTTTCTTTGTTATTATGTCCTATATGCACTAAACACCTCTTTTTACTTTCTAATTTGATCTAATTTCTTTGATTATCGCTGGAACACCAGCTTTCAAAACACTCCTTTTTTGATTATTGGAATGAAATGGTTTTGTCTGTGAATTTGTTTAATTACTTCCCATATTGCCAAATGCCCATCTATAGGCCAGTTTGAGAATGTTCCTTTTATTTAATCTAGTCAGGGTGCCTTTTCATCTCCCTGTAATTTAACCTCCCCCATCGCCACTCTGCCACCCCCTACTCTTGTATTTCACTTTACTCTTTACTATTCATACACTGAAACTCATGATATTGTGGTCACTGTTTTTCAAATATTTCCCTACTTTTGGCCACCTACTGGTCCCACTGTATAACCAAAAAACAGAACACGCAATGTTTTCTTGTTTGTTGCAGTTGCAAAATATTGGCTCAGAATGCAGTCCTGAACACACTGCAAAATAGCCCTTCCCTTACTCATCACAAACAGTTCATCCATCCCAATGTAATTTTGAATAAAGTCTCTCACAATGATAACTATTATCTAGGCCCAATACTCGAGAACTCACACCTAAAACCCTCTGCCTCTCAACTCCCTCTTCTCTTTTATGATCCTCTTTAAAATCCATTTCTTCAACCAAGCTTTTGGGAACCACTCCTAATATCTCTTTTGTTGGCATTGTGGCCATTTTTACCTGATTACATGTGCATTTTTAAAAGCACTACATAAAGGCAGGTCATTGTTAACACATGTCTCTCCAACATGCATTCCAAATTCATTCTCAATTCACTTTTCGCTGTGCTGTGGCCTCTAATAAACTTGCAGGAATCTGACTGACCCTTTGCTATTGCTCAGCTCATCCAATAAAGATTTTGTTTGGAACACTTCTTTAAATCCTTATGCCTTAGTGCTATCATATTATCTCTATGACCTCTGATCCTCCCTTTCTTCTTTATCACTCCTTAATCTCTTATACCTCGGTACAGCCACATTTCAGTTATTATCATAAACAATTTTCTGCTGTAATCTGGGGGTAGGGTTTCCACTTCAAGTGCAATCCGTGTAGATATGCAGCAAGACCTGGACAATATCCAGGCTTGGGCTGATAAGTGGCAAGTAACATTCGCGCCACACAAGTGCCAGGCAATGACCATCTCCAACAAGAGAGAATCTAACCATCTCCCCTTGACATTCAATGGCATTACCATCGCTGAATCCCCCACTATCAACATCCTGGGGGGTCACCATTGACCAGAAACTGAACTGGAGTACCCATATAAATATCGTGGCTACCAGACAGGTCTGAGGATAGGAATTCGGCAGCGAGTCACTCACCTCCTGACTCCCCAAAGCCTGTCCAACATTTACAAGGTGTGATGAAATACTCTCCACTTGCCTGGATGGGTGCAGCTCCAAGAATACTCAAGAAGCTCGCCACCATCCAGAACAAAGCAGCCTGCTTAATTGCCACCCCATCTACAAACATTCACTACCTCCACCACCGATGCACAGTGGCAGCAGTGTGTACCATCGATAAGATGCGCTGCAGCAATGCACCAAGTCTCCTTAGACAGCACCTTCCAAACCTGTAACCTCTACCACCTAGAAAGACAAGGGCAGCAGATGCATGGGAACACCATTAAATGCACAAACTTTTGAGGGGCCTAGATATAGAGTGGAGGTGAATGCCCTATTCACCTGAGCAGAGAGGTCAGTGACTGGGGGACATAAATCTAAATTGATTGGTAGAAAAATTAAAGGGGAGATGAGGAAAAGCTTATTCACCCAGAGGGGTGGTGGGGGTCTGGAACACACTGCCTGAAAAGGTAGTTGAGGCAGAAAACCTCATTTCATTCAAAAGGAGTATGGATATGCACTTCAAGTGCTGTAATCTGTGATGGAATATAGTTATAATAGGCTTGATTCAGTAGAATTTGGAAATAGTTAGTGTATTATGCCTTTAGAGTTAAATATTGAATAAATGAATTCCCCTTTAAGATGGTAGAGTTAAACATTTCAAGGTCTCTGTTCGAATAGAACTGTTGTCAGGGGCTTGGAAGATAAGCACACACATTGAAATATCCTGTGTGACCTCAGTAAGAGGTAGCAATAAAACGTGATTGGTTTATGGGGTTGTTGTTCAGATAAGTCGGCTCTGGAGGTTGCTGTGGGAGGCAATTAACAGTAAATGGAATGTACTCACAGGAACAAGAGAGGTCAAGTAAACACAATTAGAAACATTTTGACCAGATAAAAGCTCACAACTTCAAATTCCAGTAAAAGATTAAAGATATGGATTTTAAAAGGAGCACAGGAAGGTTACATCTAATGCAAAATTCATCTGACACCTTAGAAATAGTATAAAAATACAAGGTTCTGAAGCAAACACTTAGCGGTGTTAAATCCTCATTCCATGCCTTATTCGGGGATTTAAGGTAAAAGTTTGTTTTAAATTTTGATGGATAAACTAAGATAATTTTCCTGTATCATTAGCAAGGTTAAACTTTTGGATTCTATGTTAGAAATAAGAATATGGGTTACATCTCTCTGTAATATTTGATATTGCGATATACTTATTCACTTAAGAAGTTTATTGCATGTTAAATTCTTTAATAAATACATAAAGTTAATAAATCGTCTCATGTAGTATTCTGTATACAACTACAAGGACCCCCTTTCAGTGTGTCTTTAAGTGGAGAAATACATATTGAAGAGAGTTCCCCAGAACCTTATAATATCTGGGATATTTATGACTTAGCCATAAAATATTAGAAATTGGCTATCTGAAAGATGGTAAAATTCTCTGTTGGTTTTCTTTCTTTGAGGGAAAGCTAATGCAATTCTTTGGACCCAAATAAGTGTCTGAGAATTTGTCTGGTTTGAACTTGATTAAAGGAGAATCGTGGGGATGTGCTCCTGATTTGATTTAGTCCCTACAAGGGGTTAAAGTCATAAATCACTTCAATCTGCAGGGCTACGGACCAATGCTGGATGGTGGGCTTAGAAGGGGTAGATCGTTTTTCGGCTGGCACAGACACGATAGGCCAAGTGGCCTCTTTCTGTGCCTTAAACTTTTGATGATTCTATGATTCTATCACCACCTGCAAGTTCCCCTCCAAGCCACACACCATCCTGACTTGGAACTATATCGCCATTCCTTCACTGTCGCCAGGTTAAAATCCTGGAACTCCCTTCCTAACAGCACTGTGGGTGTACTTACCCGACATGGACCACAGCGGTTCAAGAAGGCCGCTCACCACCACCTTCTCAAGGACAATTAGTGATGGGAAATAAATGCTGGCCTAGCTAACGATGCCACATCCCGTGAACGAATAAAAAATTCAGGAAATTGGGCACAAATTCTGCTTGAAATTGCACCGGTTAGGTTATACAGTTCGAGAATCTGCTAAAATGAATGTGCATAGTCACAAATGTAAAATCCTCCATGAATCAGCACAATCTGAGGAATGAAATGTAATTTTTTTTCCTTGGTATTAAAAATATTCATTGATGTGTTTAAAAAAGATAGCCCAGTGCAGTTTTATAAATAGATGTGAAAATGAGTTTATCACAAAACTAAGCATTTTTAATAAATGTCTGCGAGTAACCTGATGTTAATTCATTGTAAATGACTTAAAACTATTACAAATCATTTATTAGTTTCCTTGATACACATGAGCCAGTTATTAATTAAATTTCACCAGCTGGCACAGTTGGAATTGAACCCATGTCCTCAAAAATTTGAAAAGGTTTGCTACTCATGTGATAATATCATTACACCGCTCTCTCTCGATACATTTCACACTGTACACACTTGATGTAATTGTTGCCGCAATCTTTTGTACTGATGCAATCGATTTCAGATTGTTAAACCCCGGTTTGCACTCCAGTTCCTCCAGTTTTATTTCTTATACTCTATGCATTGACATACAGAAAATAGATTTGACAATTCGTCTCCCTGCGCCTCGCCTTCACTCATCCCCATTTCTCCCTTTTGCATCCCACGTTCAGCAAAAAGGCTTTGCAACCTGTTTTTAACCTGTTTATTCAGTACTGGGCAATGGCAAGTTAAGCAAATACACAGACAAGTCAACATTGCATTGGTGGTTAAGATACAGAAATACTGTGCCTCCAGCATTCAGTCAGAGGGAACATTGCTGCAGGTTGTCATTTTAAGTCATTATGGATGAATTCAGTAGCAAGTGTGTCACTTACTGGATACATTGGACAGCAGAGTGGTGCTGAAAGCTGCAGAGACCAACCAAACTTGACTAGCGGAAGAGCGGCGCGAGAACCCTACTCCGATTGGTGCTGCCTGTCCCGGGGAGGGCGGAAAGCTGTCCCTCATTGGATTTTACGGCCGTCGATCACCCGCGAGCCCGTTTCATGTTTGGTTGACTCGCTGGTTGCAAAACTTGGAGAGGGCTGGAGGTGAAAAGGAGGGGAAAGTGGAGGAGGTGTCATCATAGAAATTGTTGCCTCCCACTGAGATATTTCCTTTGTGCAATGCGGTGGGGACAGGATGCACAATTGTTGCTGAGGGTTGCTGGCGTGCTTTCACACATAATGCAGTATTGCAACATGCACCGAAAGTTGCCATCATCTTGTCCCATTTCCAAACCTGTCATTGCAATCCGGGGTTTGGTTTCAGGCCACACTGAAAGCTTTCGTCGAAATTTTAGCGAACTGCAATCTGTTTCTCCTGATACAAGGCATTGGTCAGACAGAAAGGCAGATCTGCACTATAGTGTAACTTTAATCTCTTGGGTTGGGGTAGACTGCATTGCCCACTGGCTCAAGTGACATGTCAGGGGCTTCACGACTATTGAAGGGCTGTTCAATATTGACAAAGTTACTTGAAAACAATTTATTCTGAACCTAAGTATACGCCCAGAGATAATACATTTGATCTCAGTTAGAGGAATGTATTCAATTTTGGGCTCTGTACTTTAGGAAGAATATTGAGGCTTTGGAGAGGTTGCCACACACATTCACCAGGATGCTGCCTGGTATGAGGAAATGCAAGTATGACGAAAGACTTGGAAAATTCATTAGAACACAAAAAATTACAGGTTAATATGACAGAATTCTTTAAAATTATGAAAGGATTGTAGATGGAAGCAGTCTGTTTACAGTAGATAAAAGATCAAGAACAAGATACAAGATTAAATACAAGAGATAATGAACAGAAGGCAGGAGAAATTTCCTTACACAGAGTTGAGGCTGTGGAATTCCCTTCCAGGTTCAGTGTTTGAGACAGAAACTATGTCAACATTCTGGATTAAATTGTTGGATGAAGAATAAGGGATTGGGGAGATACAGGAAAAGGGTGGGTAAATGTGATTAGAACAGTTTGCTTTTGTTGAAGGTAAACAGACTACTTGGGCCAAATCGTCTATTCCTGAATGTTTACTTCGATGTATTTCCATGCATAAACAGTGAAACACCATAGAACAAGTTCACTGATCACATCTGATGCCACCTGTTTATAGTGTTAAGAAAACCATGATAACATTTTTCAGTACATCAGTACACGACTTGTGTATGTGTTGAAGGAATATTGTATAGTGAACTTTATCATAAAGGCAGAAGTCTCTACACTTACAAGTATCTCTCAATGATTCCTTAATTATTTTAACCTTAGATTAGCGGCTAGAAGCAATTCAGAAGCACGAATTTCCACTTCAACAGCAACAACTTGTATTTATAAAGTGCCTTTAGCATGATAAAACACAAAGCTGCTTCACAGGGGCATGATAAAGCACAATTTAATGCTGAGCCAGATAAGGAGACATTAGATCACTAAAAGCTTGGTCAAAGAGGCAGGTTTCAAGGAATGGCAAGAGGACAGAGACGTCACTGACAACTGTGTGGGTTATAGGTAGTACTCTTCATTTATGACCTGGTTGAACTTCCTGATGGCACAGTAGGAAGAATGTTGCACTTAATGCGCACTCACAATGGTGTTAGGTTGGCAATTCCAGGATATTACCCCAATGCTAAAGGAACAGCAATTACTGTCTAAGTCAGGATGGTGCATGACTTGCATGGGCACTTGTAGGTGGCAGTACTTTCCCATGATACTACCATTCTTGTCTTTCTTGTTAGTCGAAGTTTGTGGGGCTAAGAGCTGCTGTCAGGATAAACTGGGTGAGTTGCTGTAGCACATCCTGCAGATATAGTGCAGTCATGGTGGAGGGCAGGGTGGTGGGGATGCAGATCAAGTGTATAGCTTTGTCCCTGGATTGCGTTGAACACATCCAGGCCCATGGTGATTATTCCATCACGCTCCCAACAATCCTTATAAAATACAATGTGGAGAAGCTTTGACAGGTCAGGAGGTGACCCTATAGCGGAGTACCCTGTCTCTGTCCTAGAACCATAGAAAAATTATGGCACAGAAGGAAGCCATTCAGCCCGTCATGTCCGTGCTGGCCGGAAAAACTAGCTTCCCAATCTAACCCCACTTTCCAGCATCTGGTCCATAGCCTTGCAGGTCCTCTTGTAACTTACGTTGATAGCTGGTCCAGTTAAACATTGGGTCAATGGTGAATGCCCCCGCACCACCCCCCACTCCCCCACCCCCCACCACCCCCAAACCCCAGGGGTTTGATAGTGGGAGACTTGACAATGGTGGTGAGGTAAAGGGTCAGGGCAGATTAATTGATTTTTTTCTTGTGAACATCAGTATCCAGTACTGAAATCTAAGCTGGCACAAGCTTAATCATATTCTTAAACAGATGATATATGTTTGGAAGCAATGGCGTGAGGAAAAATAAGTTAGGAAAGATGAGAAAACACATTCAAGCGATGTTAGGTTGAATTACACACTTGCAATAGGCCTGCAATCAGGGTACCAAGCACGTTTTTCTTTCCTTGCACCTGGATTTGTGTTAGGTTTAGTGCACTATCTCCACCTAATGGCTGTTCTCTGCATAATAATGGTAACACTGCCACAGGATTTGCTCATATTTGATAACCAAAACTATTAGTCTTGGTTGAAGAGATGCACCATTGATGAATTATCTTTGCTGTGCACTTAACATATTGGAATGGGTGTGTGCTTCCCGAAACAGGCAGGCAGTGGCAGCTGGCTGGCAGGCAGATGGCAGTGGAAGTAGAGCATGGCTACCCGACCTGAACCCGACGGGACCCGACAACGTGTCGGGTTCGGGTCGGGTCCCGTTGGGTCGAGTTGCCCTTCCGGCTCCGACATTCGGGGCTCAGGTTGGGTTGGACACACTCTATCACCACCTCCAGTATGTGGCTCCAATCTCAATGTACTTTTCAAGTCCAGTTACAGTTTTTGTTGCTTATCTGCACAAGCTTAATAAGTGAAAAACGAAAGCCAGGTTATCTGAAAATTCAGGTGGTCGGGTCGGGTCGGGTTGGGTCTGGTCGGGCGCGGGAAAAGATGAAAGGACTCGGGCTGGGTCGGGCTCGGGTCGGATGTGGTTCTGTTGGGCTTGGCTCGGGTTTCATTTGCAGACCCGAGCAGGCCTTTAAGTGAAAGTTCGTGTGACAGGAGACTGCCAGCTAACATGGAAGTGAAACTCGACAGACATTTAGGTAAGTCGTGGGAAGGGGGTTTGAGGAGGCTCTTGTCAGGGAAGTGAGGAGACCCGAGAAACAGATCCCTAAACATTGCTTTGGGGGCCTAGAGAGATAGTCCTGTTCCACTGGGCCATGCAAAGGGAAGTAAGAATGCTTTCCTTAAATGGCATCTCCCAGTGCTGGATCCTCTCCCAGCTGTCTTCACCTGCCAGCAAAGCCACAATAGCTTCCCCGCTGAAGCTAAAGTTTAAATGGCAGTCAGACCCTGCTAACGTTCTTGGACCCCAATCAGCATATTTAAAGGAGGATCCCAGCACCTTCATTTCAGCCTTGAAAGGAAGCTTTCTAGATGTAGATAAGTTAATAAAAGAGTACAGAAAAAATAAATACACGACACCACTTCAAATGAAACTGTGAGGGTAAAGCAAGGGGAGAGGCCAACTTACATAGAATTTACAGTACAGAAATAGGTCATTTGGCCCAATCAATCTATGCCAGAGTTTATGCTCTGTATGAGACTCCTCCCATCTTAACTCACCTCATCCTGTTAACATCGCCTTCTTTTCTCCCACGTGTACTTATCTAGCTTTCCTTTAAATGCATCTATGCATTTCACGACAACCGCCCTGTCAAACCCCTTCATAATTTTAAAGACCTTCTCAGTCTTTTGTTTCTGGAGAAAAGGGCCCCAGCCTGTTCAGTCTTTCCTGATATTTAGAACTTCTCCGTTCTGGTACCATCCTTGTGAATCTTTGTCTCACCTTCTCCGATGTTTCTTTTTGTAACAAAGAGAACCGTACACAGTACTCCAAGTGTCATCTGACCAAGTCTGGTCAAGTTTGTCATAACTTCTCTGCTTTTCAGTTCTACTCCCAGCTCAGATTCCAAGAAATTCTTCATATAAAAAGAAAGACTTGCACTTATGTAGCACCTTTCACAACCTCAGGACATCCCAAAGCACTTTACAGCCAATGAAGTACTTTGTTAAAGTGTAGTCACTGTTGTAATGCCGGAAATGAACAGCCAATTGGCACACAGCAAGCTCCCACAAACAGCAATGTAATAATGGCCAGGCAACCTGTCTTTTGCAATAATTGAGGGATAAATATGGGGTAGGATCCCAGGGATAACTCCACTGCTGTTGATCAAAATAGTGTGTCATGCAGGACCCCACCTGCCAAGAATGAGGCACATTAATTTTGACACATGGACATTCAATTTCAAATTGTTGCTGGGAAGAAAAGAAGGCCTGTTACAAAAGGTTGCCAGGCTCCTGGCTGGAAAGAAATTTTTGCATATTAACAAACAGTGTTTGTAGACAAAGTACCATTCCCTGACACACACAATACACAAAGCCAGAAGTGGTTATACCAGTCAGTCACGTGACTCCCTACTGGACAAATTGGGGAGTTTTAAATTGTAGAGACAGTGTTTGAACTGGCAGAAAGCTGTTTTGCTCCTGGATTGTAAAGACCGCTCCTAGCCGACTCGCCACAGCCTCTCTTATCTGCTCCCATGTCTTTCTCACGGAACTCCAAAAACTGACTGAAGACACATGAACCCCAAGAGTGAAAAGTCTCCTACAGCGAACAAGGTTTAAGAAGAATACTGGGCCCCAACAAAAAGCAAGATCTACCTACAACAGGACTCTACAGTGAGCTCGAAGAACTGTAACAACAGCTCTTCAGATATTGCCTCAAACCTTTCCAGTTAAACTTTTCTTCTGCTCTTTTCTGTCTCTATTTGTGTGTGCATCGCGTATGCATGCTAGCGTGGGTGCGTGGTGTATCCGTAGGCGTCAACCGATTCGGAGTTTAAGTTTAATAACATTTCACCTTTCTTCTTTAAACCTAAGAAAGCCTGTTTGTGCTCGTTTCTTCTCCTTATAATTGAAAAGCGGTGAACAAGGATTCACCAAGGGGGAGCTAAAAACAGTGTGTTTAAAAATAAACCCCTGTTACAGTAAGACCAGGTGAAGGCTGATCCCTAGGCTTCTTTCTCAACTGGTCGTAACAAGTGCCATGGGATCATTTACATCCAACTGAGAGGATAGACAGGGGCCTTAGTTTAACATCTTATCCAAAAGACAGCACCTCTGTCAGTGCAGCACTCCCTCAATATTGTGCAGGATTGTCAGCCTTGATTTTTATGCTTAAATCCTTGCGTGGAACTTAAACCCACAATCCTTTAACATAGAAGCAAGAGTACTACTAACTGAACCACAGCTTGGATAGATCAACCCTTGAATGGATATCTGTGTAAGGAACTGAAATGCCTGAAATGACTTAACCAATAGAAAGATGTTGTGATGGGGATGTGCAGAGGAGGTGTCTATAGATTCTTACTAGATTCTAGGGTGGTCTAAATAGGCTTTCTTGTGATCGGTGTCTTTGTTTTAGAGAACTCAGGAATTTCTCTTCAATATCTTGCTTAGTGGCTCAGGGAAAAAGGAGACTGATATTGGAGATTTTGTTTCATTCGGCTTGGTCACCTTTATCGTGGCAACAGTTTTCGTGGGAATGAGTAAGTTCTATATCGAGAAAGGAATCAGGTAAGTTCAAAATATGGTCATAGTGGGATGTATTTCCATAGTGTTCGCTCCTTCCTGTTCACTTTAACTTTGGAAGATCCACAAAGATCCTGAAAAAAATGGCATAAATGACGGTTAATTCATTTCTCCAGGGTTTACACTGTCCCTCAACTGAAGTCACGATTATTGAGTAGGAGAACCTCCCTGAGAAATTCACCCCCATTATAATGTTAGGATTCATGAGGGATACAGACAGGTCCATCACAGAATCCAATTGAACTACGCTCACCTCTAACATTAGGAATCATTTCCATGTTGCGTGTTTGTGCCTGTAGCATAGATGCACTTAAGGGGAAGCTTGATAAGCACGTGAGAGAGGAAGGAATAGAAGGATACATTGATAGGATGAGATGAAATAAGGTGCAAGGAGATCATTTGGAGCATAATCACTGACACACACAAGTGGGCTAAATGGACGATTTCTGTGCGTAGACCTATTGTAAATATGGGGTGGTAGTGGGACCAAAATGGCCAGTGAACCAAAACACCAAGCTACCACTTGTTCTCCGTTCATTCTGATTTTTGGGACGACCTCGATGTAAGCAGCCAGAGCTCCTGCTGGGAACAAGTGAGGGTCTCATGAGTAAATGTCATTCAGGGTCAGATGATCTGGTTATGACCTCGATGCCATTTCCGTTGCTACTGCCAGTTAGGGTAGCCAACCCTCCACGATTGTCCAGAAATTTCCAGGAATTAAAGATTACTCTCCAAGAAACTTATTTGAGGAACTTAGGAGAAAAAGCATAATGGTATTAACCAAGGTTTATAGTTTCTTAACATTTTTGTTTATTAATTATGAAAATATTCGAGATGGGAGAACAGACTGTTTAGCTGTCAGTCAAGAATCATCCAACTGGTAATGAAGAATCTGTTTGGTTTCTATTTGGCGTAGGATAGCAGTGCACCACAAAGGTGGATATGTCAGGTGACCAATGGTGAGAGTGTGCGGGTGGGGCAATGAGAGATTATGTGATGAAACCCCCAGGAGTGCATCCAGTTGGCAACCCTATATGGTAGCTCCTAATTCCACGTACCAAACATGGGCAACAGAAGTTGGGAGATGGCCACTTTGAGTCTTCTTTAAAGGATCCTTAGCTGCATTAAGAAAATCTGGGAGCAGGTTTGATATTTATTTCTATCGCAGTTGCTTGTGGCCTTGGAGCCTTAAGGGCTCCAAATATTTATATGCCACATTGCTATCTGTTCTGCAATAGTTTTCTCTGCTGCTATATATATTTGTTCTGTTTTATTCCCAGAACTTCCAACTTCCCCTTTAAGGTCTGCTGCAGTACCTTCAAAAGTGGCCATTCCATTGGATTATCTGGCCCTGTTAGAATTTGCCTGAGTCCTGAAGTTAATCCAATGATCAAAATCTGGATTTGGGTTAACAGGGATTAGTCAGAAGAATGCAAGTAGCAACTATAGCTGACATTTTGGCTACATCCCATGTCAAGGTGCAAGTTGCAGATATTAGCCAGAACAATGGAAGTATCACTTAACAATTTGGGATTGTCTAGGTCATCCTGGTCCTTTTGTAAAATTAACTGCTCATCAGGACAACCATTATGCAAGTCTGAAGGTTGGTTGAGTAGGAACTCGCTTCTATACACATGCTGAGCATCATGTGATAGAACTCACAAAGAAAGGGTGCAGAAATATCAGGAGACAGCCCTTTCTTGGTGAGGGGGAACATACAGATCAGCTGAAGGGGCGACATCTACAAGTTTTATCAGCTTGGGTTTGCAAGAAACAGGTTGTATGAATCTATTGTATAACCATCATAGTAATACGCATTGATAATGTTATTAATATTGGTGTCTGAGTAATAAACTTCAATTTGGACAACACACTCAAGTCTGAATCATGAGGAATCATTTAATTGTGTTTTGAAGGATTTTCTAACAGGACCCCAGATTCGTATAGAAAAATAATTTTCACACTGGCATCTCATGGAATTTATGTGAACGCTTTAATCAAAAATCCCTCCAACCATTTTGTAAAAAGAAAATCTAATCAAGGTTCTGATGAAAGGTCACAGATTTGAAACGTTAACTCTGCTTCTCTCTCCATCGATGCTGCCAGACCTGCTAAGTATCCCCAGCACATTTTGTTTTTATTTCTAATCAAGGTCCTTTTGGATTCCTCAATAAATGGACAATCTCACCATTGTGTCACATGTACAATCCAGGTGGCCTCACTTCCTGAAGAAACAAGGGATCCCATCATGCATTCATAGAAACATAGGAAATTTATGAAGCAGGATTCGACTCAACATCCAAGTACTTTTTAAATACGATGAGGGCTTCTGCCTCCCTTTCAGGCAGTGAGTTCCAGACCCCCCACCAGGCTCTGGGTGAAAACATTTCTCCACAACTCCTCTCTAATGCTTCTGCCAACTATTTTAAATCTATGCCCCATTATTTCCTTGATTATTTCATTAAAGAAGGAAGAACTTGCATTCATATAGCCCCTTTGACATTCTCTGAGCATCCTAAAGTGCTTTACAGGCAAATGAAATATTTTTGCGAATCTTCTCTGTTGTAATGTAAGGAAATGCAGCCGCTCATTTGTGGACAGTGAGGTTCTACAAATAACAATGAGATAAATACTGTAATTCGATGATTTGTTCCAATGGTGTGGACTGAGAGATAAATGTTAGCCATGACACTGGGAGAACTCCTCTGATCTTCTTCAAATAGTGACACAGGATCATTTATGTTCACTTTAGAGAGCAGAAGATTTAATTTCTGACCTAAATGCACAAAAATAACTGTGTAGCACACCCTCAGCCTGGGTAGCGTGATCTGAAGTAGTACTTGAACATGCAACCTTCACACTCAGAGGCAAGAGTGTTAGAACTGAACCAGGACCATTTAATAAAATGCTCCAGCTTTATTGAATCCAGAAGTGCGGTAGTGTTGTACTTTCCCTGAATAGATAAAACAATCATTTACTTTCATGTAACAACTTTAATGTGCTAAATTTCCCAGAGCATTTCACAAAGTCAAAAATGAATGTTGGGCAGGCAGTGATGATGTAAGGCATAGTCAAAAGAGGTAGGATTTAATTTGTTTTTTGAAAGGCCAGATAGTGGCTGCCTGATGGAGGGATTTCGGCATTCTGATGTGTGGAAACCAGACAGCTAAAGGCCCTGAAAATGAATACTAGACGTCAAAGAAGGGCCATGCATTTAAGATCTAACTGAGCTCTTCGAATGGAGCTGGTAACTGTGAAAGCCCCCTATTTGACATCTGGTCGATGTTGTGTTAGCTGATGTGAGCTGGAGCAGCCATAAGCATGCTATATTTGGCATTGGCACCTTTGGTTTAGAGAGGGGAAAGATCAGCTAGGGTTCATATTCCTGTCTAATGTCCAGTGATTGCTGCTTGTGTGTGGATATCAGAAGAGAATAGCGTTGGCCTCGACTATGAAACGTCCCCATGCAAATAGCCTGCACACGTCACTTTCGGGGTTCACATTATCAGATTGCAGTTTGTGAAAGCTTGCTGTGTGTAAATTAAGTACCACTTTTGCTATGTTACAATAAGGACTGCAGTTCAAAAATTCTTTATTGGCTGTGAAGCGCTTTAGGTGGTCCTGAGGTTGTAACAGACATTTATATTGTCAAACAAAATTTGACACACAACTGCATGCCTCCTCATGTAGCTTGGTGTCAAAATTTGTTTTATAATGCTCCTGTAAAGTGGCTTGTGACATTTTACTATGTTACAGGCACTATATAAATACAAGTTGTTATATAATTGCAAGTTTTTTTCTTTTTTTCACATGTAAGTTATGTTGACTTGGTGAGATACAGGAGGGCTGTGGCATCTGTGGAACTGTGCTCAAACAAGGAGTTAAAACCTTCAGGAGAAGGGAAAAGGGAGGAAAATGACCACAACAATGAAATAAAGGCAGAATATTGCGGATGCTGGAAATCTGAAATAAAAGAAAGTGCTGGAGATACTCAGCCGGTCTGGCAGCAACTGTGGAGAGAGAAACAGAGTTAATGTTTGTGAGAATAAAAAATACTGAAATGTTGTTTCTACAGCTTGTGGAAAATTACCAAGAAGTCATTTCTACACAACATAATGAAATCACTGAACAAGGGAACTGATAAGGGGATGTAAGTAAAGACCTTGAGACAGTACAGCAGTTAAAAATTGTGCTTATGCAGAGAAAAGAAAAACAGCAAGAGTTAGAACAAAGGATGTAGTGAACTGACAGCTGCAAGTTAACACACACACAGGAGGCTTGCAAAAGAATGGAGAGCCAAATAAGGTAAAACAAAAACAAGAGTCAGGGGCTAGAAAGTTAGAGTAGGGCGAGAAGTAAACAGAGGAGGAGACTGTAGCAACCATAGGATAGGTTAGTGTCATAATACGTTATAACCAATAATGTAAAATAAAGGCGTGGACAAATGGATTTGTATTGTATAAACATGAACTGAATATGTTGATCGGTGTGCCTGCTTGTAGGACACCCGATCTTGCAAGAACGTTAAATAAACTTACTTCTTCAGAGTTTGACTTGGTGTAAATTATTATTAAGTGGGCTACGTTTCTCACAATTGGGGGCTCGTCCGGGATCTCTTCATCATTGCCGGGACCACGGCCGACGACAGACGAGAAGACGCGTCCCGTTAATTTAAAAACGGTCTCGTTTCTCTCGTCGGTAGCGGACCCGAGTAATCGACTGAAAACGATCCTAGGGAAGTCACTCTGAACGAGTATTGAGTGCGGCAGGTACACACGTGAAGTCAGGCAACTCCGTGCACGGACCAAGGTAAGAAAAACGACTTTTAAGTATTATCTTGGTGACTTATGGTTAACTGTAGGATAAGACCTTCTAAGTACTAAAAGTCCTTGAGGAGTGAATTTTACAGTCCCGCAGTATAAGACCCTTCAGCTAGGAGGTGAGTACTGTATGGTATAAGACCCTTCAGTTAGGAGGTGAGTACCGTAAGGTATAAGACCCTTCAGCTAGGAGGTGAATACCGTAGGGTACAAGACCCTTCAGTTAGGAGGTGAATACTGTGGGGTATAAGACCCTTCAGCTAGGAGGTGAGTACTGTATGGTATAAGACCCTTCAGTTAGGAGGTGAGTACCGTAAGGTATAAGACCCTTCAGCTAGGAGGTGAATACCGTAGGGTACAAGACCCTTCAGTTAGGAGGTGAATACTGTGGGGTATAAGACCCTTCAGCTAGGAGGTGAGTACCGTAAGGTATAAGACCCTTCAGTTAGGAGGTGAATACTGGTTAACTGTAGGATAAGACCTTCTAAGTACTAAAAGTCCTTGAGGAGTGAATTTTACAGTCCTGCAGTATAAGACCCTTCAGCTAGGAGGTGAGTACTGTATGGTATAAGACCCTTCAGTTAGGAGGTGAGTACCGTAAGGTACAAGACCCTTCAGTTAGGAGGTGAATACTGTGGGGTATAAGACCCTTCAGTTAGGAGGTGAATACTGTGGGGTATAAGACCCTTCAGCTAGGAGGTGAATACCGTAGGGTACAAGACCCTTCAGTTAGGAGGTGAATACTGTAGACCATGGGAAATAAATCGTCTAAAAAGGAAGACGATGGGAGACAAGGAAAGTCTGCCGGCAACATCCCTCCAGAAAGTCCATTGGGATGGAGGTTGGAGTATTGGGATTTAGAGTCAAAAACCAAGGAGAAAAAGACCCAAAAATGACCTAAGGACAGCAAGAAGGACCACCCCTAAACCCGACGATAATGACGACGATAGAGACAGAGAGTCTCCTAAGACAATGATGCCCTTGAGAGAGGTACCAATAGGAAATAATGAAATTGGATTTGTTAGTGCACCATTAACGTCAGGAGAGGTAAGAGCGTTTAAAAAGGAAATGAAAGTCCTCGTAGAAGACCCCTTAGGATTGGCAGACCAAGTAGATCAATTTCTCGGTCCAAGTATATATACTTGGACGGAATTAATGTCCATTATGAACATCTTATTTACGAGTGAAGAAAGGGGAATGATTAGACGGTCTGCAATGAAAATTTGGGAAAGAGAAAACCCTCCCGGGGTAGGGGGAAATGAACCAGCCGAACAAAAATACCCTAATCAAGACCCGCAGTGGCAGAACAATAACGTCGGCCATAGGGGCCAGATGAAAGACCTTAGAAATCTGATAGTAAAAGGCATTAGGGAATCTGTCCCGAAATCACAAAATTTGAATAAGGCCTTCGAAGTAAGACAGGAAAAGGATGAGACTCCCTCAAATTTCTTACAGAGATTACGGGACATAATGAGGAAATATTCAGGTTTAGATCCAGAAGACCCGTTTGCCCAAGGACTCCTTCGAGTCCATTTTGTAACAAAATCATGGCCAGACATCCAAAAGAAAATTCAAAAGATAGATGGATGGAGTGAAAAACAATTGGACGAACTGTTCAGAGAAGCGCAGAAAGTTTTCGTTAATAGAGATGAAGCCAGAGAAAAACAGTGAAGCTTAAATGAGATGGTAATTGTACAAGTGTTCCACCCTTTTATGTTGTAAACAAGTAGTTGAAGCCCCTGCAAAACTTATGCCTTTACAGAGTTACCGCAGGCCCCTCTTATGGCACAAGCAGGCGACGTATTGAGTGCGACCCCTCTGGGTGTTGAAGGCTGTTTCTAGACAAATAGAGACCATTAAAGGCACCTAGGTGGGATCAAGGGATTGATTTTTTAAAATGTTTTGAAGAATCAAAGGGGGGACTGTGAGAACAGAATTTAGATTTTAGAGGTTTTAAGAACAGAATTACATGGGAACATTTAAGATGAAACAATTAATCAGTCATGTATTGCTAACAAGCTAGCTTCAGTGCTGCAGGGAGTGACAGCTTATCAGAAATGACTTCATAACTTCAGGGCTGCAGAGGCAACTTGGCCTTGCAGCTGGTACAGCGAGAGAGAGAGAGAGAGAGACATTGTACTTCAACAGCACTCTTCTCATCACCCAGACATGACAATTCTAGGGAAAAGTTAGAATGAAAAACATACCGACCAGGCTAATACACGCCCCCTTGTTAGAGGGTGGCTCAGCCTACCCTTCTGATTCAGCAGTTGCTGAGTTTTTTATATTTGCTTTTATATTATACTGTTTAAATGTTATTTGAGTAAATAGATCCACATAATCCTAGTGAATATATATAATCATATATAAGTTGATCAGTAGAGAGAGAAGGTTATCATAGAATGATAAAAGGGGGGAATGTGGAAGTGAGCAGAAAGGCATGGCACTATGCTTCATGGGAAATATAGCCAAGTTAGGAATAGTAGCTTTGCTGAGCTTTGATTTTAAGTGGCAGAAACCACAATGAAATAGTTAAAAGGGATGGCCAGAGTGTGTGCAAGCTGTGGCAGCCACAGCACTTCAGACCAAGGAAGTCATTTTACCTCGAAGCTATTACAAGAAATAGTTAGGGGATTGGGAATCCAATGGGACTTCCATACCCCTTGGCACCCTCCCTCTTCGGGGCGGGTGGAAAGAATGAATCAGACCTTAAAGAAACACCTGTCCAAACTGGTACTTGAAACAAGGTTACCCTGGACAAAATGTTTACCTATAGCGATACTCAGAATTCGGACAGCCCCTAGAAAAGATGTGGGACTGTCCCCCTATGAAATGCTATTCGGATTACCCTATATGGGAACCAGGGGCGAGATGCCAACCTTAGAAACTAAAGATTTGTTTCTAAAGAACTATATACTGGCGTTGTCTTCCTCATTGTCATTCCTCAGGAAGCAAGGCCAGTTAGCACAGACCCCACCTTTCGAATTTGCAGTACACAAGATCCAACCAGGAGATTGGGTTCTGGTGAAATCGTGGAAAGAGACTAAACTACAACCGAACTGGGAAGGACCATACCAGACTCTCCTGACCACTGAAACAGCCATAAGAACGGCAGAAAGAGGTTGGACCCACTACACAAGAATCAAGGGGCCGGTACAACCCCCCCGGCCGAGGAAGGAACTTGGACAACCGAATTAACAGAAGAACCATTGAAACTAAAGCTAAAAAGACTTTGAGTAACGAACTTTTTCATATAGCGGCGAGAGCGCGGAAATACTGTCTGTAATATTGTGTGCCTTTTCTTTCTCTCTCTCTCTCTTTCTTTTCAAAAGTAGCCAGGAAATCAGAACCGGATTAAAATGGGTTGGATGTTTTTGTATGCAGTATTAGTCATCCCAGTAATGGGAAAAATAACAATGTGGGACGGAACTGACGGGGACAACGGTACACAGAAATCCCCAAGAGCCAGGACCCTCAGGTGGTAGAAGTAGACTTATGTTTCCGAATCCCATGTGGGGGCATACATAACCAAAGAAATCATGTGGAGTCCCTCCATTATTATGGGGATGGACTACTAACAGGAGACCCACTCCCACCGATTATATCCATTCACCACAGCCTCATAAAACCAGGCCCAGATTGTCCAGATAAGGAATGCAACCATATATATTTGACAATAAAAAGAACCGAGTGGACAGAAACGACTGGTGGAATATCCATCCAACGCCATCGGAATGGCTCAATAACAGAAGAACGACAAATCAAAAATACCCACTTCCAATTAGACAACAAGGTGTTTGGAGTAACAGTTAGAGAAGGGAAAAAGAAAGGTGAATTAAAATGTTGTTTTCAGGTAACAATAGATAAGACTGGTAAACCATCTAACAAACTAAAAGGGACCTCTCATAACAATCCTAACATAGTAAAAATAATAGAGGTAAAAGACTTGAGAAAGACAATTGAGATAGAAACCGGTTAGGGGGACACAAATGCCTGGGTAGAATGGATAAAATATACTGTAAAAAGTTTGAACAAAAACAATTGCTATGCTTGTGCATCTGGTAGACCGATAGCTCAAGTAGTACCTTTCCCACTGGGGTGGGAGCGTGACCGAAAGGGCATGCAATGCATGTTAGCCCTATATCAGGATAAGACGGCTTGGGGTATTCAAACTTGCATATCCTTGTCATTAATGTTCCCTCCCCTAGAGAAAAAAGATTCAAGGACTCCCCCTTCATTTTTAGCCACCAGTGTGAATCACACATCATGCGTAAGTCGACACGGTGCGGAGCTAACCAGAAATATGGGAGAGTTGAAGTCATGCATAGAGACTGAGGACGTAACTGGAAGAGTCAGGGGAGGGAACTACTCATCATTGAATGTCCCCAGAGCGGATTTATGGTGGTATTGCGGAGGAAAAGTCCTGAGACAGACCCTACCCTCCCAGTGGAAGGGGACGTGCGCAATTGTTCAATTGGCAATACCATTCACCTTGGCATTTGAGGAACAAAAGATAATAACGAGGGAAAGGGGTAAAAGGGAAGCGATAGCGAACTCTTTTGACGACCAGGTGTACTTGGATTCCATAGGGGTCCCAAGAAGGGTACCTGATGAATTCAAGGCCCGAAACCAAATGACAGAATGGATAGTATCAATGGGAGTACAGACATTGAGAAGGCAGCTGAAATAATGCTCAGAGGATTTGAGAGGACATATGAGACCCCTCCTCAGTATGTAGAAAACAACAAGGATTAAGTAAAAGAAAAGGGGGAATTGTGAGAATAAAAAATACTGAAATGTTGTTTCTACAGCTTGTGGAAAATTACCAAGAAGTCATTTCTACACAACATAATGAAATCACTGAACAAGGGAACTGATAAGGGGATGTGAGTAAAGACCTTGAGACAGTACGGCAGTTAAAAATTGTGCTTATGCAGAGAAAAGAAAAACAGCAAGAGTTAGAACAAAGGATGTAGTGAACTGACAGCTGCAAGTTAACACACACACAGGAGGCTTGCAAAAGAATGGAGAGCCAAATAAGGTAAAACAAAAACAAGAGTCAGGGGCTAGAAAGTTAGAGTAGGGGGAGAAGTAAACAGAGGAGGAGACTGTAGCAACCATAGGATAGGTTAGTGTCATAATACGTTATAACCAATAATGTAAAATAAAGGCGTGGACAAATGGATTTGTATTGTATAAACATGAACTGAATATGTTGATCGGTGTGCCTGCTTGTAGGACACCCGATCTTGCAAGAACGTTAAATAAACTTACTTCTTCAGAGTTTGACTTGGTGTAAATTATTATTAAGTGGGCTACGTTTCTCACATGTTTCAGATCTGTGCCCTTCCATGAATGGTCAACAATGAAGTCTGAGTTGTCACTGCTATTTACTTGCCTCAGTTGACTGAGTTTCATAATTTCTCAGCCCAGCCACTAGATGGAGCAGCACACAGCTTTTGTTGACACTGACTGGAGTATCCCAGCTTCACAATATCAGAATCACAGTGCTAATGCATTTGCTTTAATCAACGAAACACTTCTATTTCTAGGTGTTAAACATTTCCACATTTTAAATGCTAGCTCATAATGTTAAATAAAACCCATCATCATAGATACTGAATTATACTTAAAATAGTGGGGTGCCCAAAGCTCCGCTTCAAGGATGCTTGCAAGCGTGACATGAAGGCCCTAAATGTCAACAATTGCACCTGGGAGATGCGAGCTGCCGAAAGAGGGAAATGGCGACACATCCTGTGGACTGGTGTGCACTACCACGACGACCAGTTGCTACAGCAGCTTGACAACAGGCACCAATGTCAAAAACAACAACTCACAGCTTCACTTGGCAGCTTCACGTGTGGCACTTGTGGTAGAACCTGCCTCTCAAGAATTGGTCTTAACAGCCATCGGCACAGCTGCGCCAAGAGAAGACACCCCACCTAAAAGGATTGTTTGCTGAGTATCCATCATCTTTCATAGATGGAAGGATGCCAATTAACCAGTGATTATCTCAGTGCTATGTGTGGGAGCTCGCTGTGCACAAATTGGCTACATTATAACAATCACTATGCTTCAAAATGAAAGCAATGTAGAGGGGCATCTGTTGTTCGCGGCATTTCTCCTGTAGCTGGCGAAGGGAGAACAGCATGCCAATGGTGGATCTCTCTGCTCGAAAGCCACACTGTGCCTCAGGGTAGACACGCTCAGCCAGCTTCTGGAGCCTGTTTAAAGCGACTTGAGTGAAGACTTTCCCCACTATGCTGAGCAGGGAGATTCCACGGTAGTTGTTGCAGTCACCGCGGTCACCCTTGTTCTTAATGAGGGTGATGATATTGGCATCGTGCATGTCCTGTGGTACTGCTCCCTCGTCCCAGCACAGGCAAAGCAGTTCATACAGAGCTGAAAGTATAGCAGGCTTGGCACTCTTGATGTTTTCAGGGGTAATGCCGTTCTTCCCAGGGGCTTTTCCGCTGGCTAGAGAATCAGTGGCATCATTGAGTTCCGATTTTGTTGGCTGTACGTCCAGCTCATCCATGACTGGCAGAGACTGGGCTGCATTGAGGGCGGTCTCAGTGACAACATTTTCCATGGAGTACAGTTCTAGGTAGTGCTCCACTCAGCGGTCCATTTGCTTGCGTTGGTCAGTGATCGTGTCCCCTGATTTAGATTTGAGGGGGGCAATCTTCTTGATGCCCCTCTACGTTGCTTTCATTGATCTCACCAAAGCCTTTGACCTCGTCAGCAGACGTGGTCTCTTCAGACTACTAGAAAAGATTGGATGCCCACCAAAACTACTAAGTATCATCACCTCATTCCATGACAATATGAAAGGCAGAATTCAGCATAGTGATGCCTCATCAGACCCCTTTCCTATCCTGAGTGGCATGAAACAGGGCTGTGTTCTCGCACCTACACTGTTTGGGATCTTCTTCTCCCTGCTGCTCTCACATGCGTTCAAGTCTTCAGAAGAAGGAATTTTCCTCCACACAAGATCAGGTGGCAGGTTGTTCAACCTTGCCCGTCTAAGAGCGAAGACCAAAGTACGGAAAGTCCTCAGCAGGGAACCCCTCTTTGCTGACGATGCTGCATTAACATCTCACACTGAAGAGTGTGTGCAGAGTCTTATCGACAGGTTCGCGGCTGCCTGCAACGAATTTGGCCTAACCATCAGCCTCAAGGAAACGAACATCATGGAACAGGACGTCAGAAATGCCCCATCCATAAATATCAGTGACCACACTCTGGAAGTGGTTCAAGAGTTCACCTACCTAGGCTCAACTATCACCAGTAACCTGTCTCTCAGAATTCAACAAGCGCATGGGAAAGGCTTCCTCTGCTATGTCCAGACTGGCCAGGAGAGTGTGGGAAAATGGTGCACTGCCACAGAACACAAAAGTCCAAGTGTATCAAGCCTGTGTCCTCAGTACCTTGCTCTACGGCAGCGAGACCTGGACAACGTATGTCAGCCAAGAGCGACGTCTCAATTCATTTCATCTTCGCTGCCTCCGGAGCATCCTTGGCATCAGGTGGCAGGACCGTATCTCCAACACAGAAGTCCTCGAGGCGGCAAACATCCCCAGCTTATACACACTACTGAGTCAGCGGCGCTTGAGATGGCTTGGCCATGTGAGCCGCATGGAAGATGGCAGGATCCCCAAGGACACATTCTACAGCGAGCTTGTCACTGGTATCAGACGTCTGCAAATGCGACATGAAATCCTGTGACATTGATCACTAGTCGTGGGAGTCAGTTGCCAGCGATCGCCAGAGCTGGCGGGCAACCATAAAGGCGGGGCTAAAGCGTGGTGACTCGAAAAGACTTAGCAGTTGGCAGGAAAAAAGACAGAAGCGCAAGGAGAAAGCCAACTGTGTAACAGCCCCGACAACCAATTTTATCTGCAGCACCTGTGGAAGAGCCTGTCACTCTAGAATTGGCCTTTATAGCCACTCCAGGCGCTGCTTCACAAACCACTTACCACCTCCAGGCGCTTACCCATTGTCTCTCGAGACAAGGAGGCCAAAGATAGATACTTCAAAAGTATTTAATTGGTTGTAAAGCGCTTTGGGATGTCTTGACATTATGAAAGGTACTATATAAATGGTCGTCCTTAAAAAAATCAGTGTTTGTAATCACAAGTATCGAATTTTTGCAAGTCCATCTTGAGGAAAATATTTGGGAAACAGTTTCCTGCAAATAATGCAACTGAACTGTTCACACAGTCTGGTTATTTTTATGTAGGATAGATGTAACGTTAAACATCAGCTGCTACTCATCCCCAGCTAACTGCTGTTCTAATGGTGACTCGACTTGCTGCAAGGCAAATTAGATTAAACTAGTTTTCATTATTGCAGACTTCTTGTTGTGGAAATGCAGGTTGTCCTCCATTTTACTTTTTTGAAAAGCAAATCCTAACGTTAATGGTAAATGTCATGCAAAGTGTTAATATTTCATTGTACCTGTAAGTGAAAATCCCTCCGATTAAATCTCTCAGGTCAACATTTGGGACAAAAGCAATTCCTGAATTAATAATGAGATTTGAAACTATTTGGACTGCATGATTAAATCATTCATCAACCCACACTGTGTGCCTAAACTGAAGTTAATAAAAGCCACGTGCCACCCATTTCAAAGCAGCAAGGTGCTCTGAAATAGCCGATAATGATTAAATAATTAAAATATACTAGTGATTACAGCAGGTCAAATTATCAGCGTTTTGTTTGATTAACAATGTTTATAGCTTCCGGCTTGAATTAGCTTACATTCCCTTAAGATATTTATTTTTGCGTATGTTGCTGAAGAAGCCTGTTATTTTTAAATGTAGCATATTATTGAGTAGGAATGACAGAATTTGACATTTCCACAACATCAGATTATTTTTAACCCTTAAATAAAAATAAAATACCAGCCACATAAAGATATATTAGGACAGGTGACCAAGCACTTGATCAAGAGACAGCTTTGAAGGAACGCCTTAAAGGAGGAGAGACAGGAGGAGAGAGACAGAGAGGCTTAATGAATGATTTCCAGAGTTTAAAGCCTTGGCAGCATCATCAGAGGTGGAGACATTGATTAAGATTTGGGCAAAGCACATCAGCAAGGATGCATTGGCTTTGGATGGGGTGCAACACAGATTCACCGGGGCTTAGGAGGTTAAACTGTGAGGCTAGGTTGCATAGACATACCTTGTATTCCGTTGAGTATATAGGGGATTGAGGTGTGATCTATCGAGGTGCTTAAAATGTTCAAAGAATCTGATAGGGTGGATCTGGCTGAAATTTCTCCCCTGGTGGTGGAATCCAGAAGATGGGGGCACAATCTTAAAATTAGAGCTAGACTATTCAGGAGTGAAATCAGGAAGCACTTTTTTCACACTATGGATTATATAAATTTGTAACTCTCTTCCCCCAAAAGGCTGTGGACGCTGGAAAGGATGGAACTTTCAAGACTGAGGTAGATAGACTTTTGTAAGGTAGCTATATCACAGTGATATGGAGCAAAGGAACTGAGATGCAAATTGGACATGATCTAATTGAGTTAGGGAATTGTTCCGAGGGGCTGAATGGTCTCCCCCATTCTTAGTGTTCCTAAGTTGCATCAGTGCAGCTCTGAGGAAATTCGTCGCCATTGGTTTAAATTTCTGTAATGCACCTCATAACTGGAAAGACATCTTAAAATGCTTCACAGAACAGGAAGATAAAATGGGAAAGGAATTAAGTGGTGGCGGCAAAAGCATGGTTGATAGGATTCCATCTCAATAAATTTTTGCAGAACTAAAACTCCTACATGCTATATAGTCCAACCTCATAAGAAATTGATTTATTTTTTGTTCCTGTTGCTGTATAATTGGTAGCTTACTGGTTCATAGATGGTTCATGGGATAACATTGCCCAAGTACTGAGGCA
Organism: Heterodontus francisci; assembly: GCF_036365525.1. Classification (NCBI taxonomy): domain Eukaryota; kingdom Metazoa; phylum Chordata; class Chondrichthyes; order Heterodontiformes; family Heterodontidae; genus Heterodontus; species Heterodontus francisci. The sequence goes on along the minus strand of NC_090374.1, from coordinate 29,922,161 downwards.
AAGCAGATTTCTAACAGTGGTGGAGCTGGTCTATATCCATAAATGTAATCATTTGTGTTACTTCTATTGTACAGAACGAGTTCTGATGAAAGGTCACAGACCTGAAATGTTGACTTTGTTTCTCTCTCCACAGATGCTGCCAGATCTCTGAGTATTTCCAGCATTTTCCGTTTTTATTTCAGATTTCCAGCACCTGCAGTATTTTGCTTCTTTGCTCAGGACAGCCTGGTTTAGTCTGAAGGAGCAGCCAGTGAGGGGATGGACTCAGTGACAAGGACATGGAATGTTTTGGTGGGAGCTGAAAATAGCACTTTCCTGATATTTAACTGCAGAAAATTCTGGTTCAACCATGACTTAATGGCCAATGGACTATTTGACAGCACAGAGGTAGGGTCATGGGATTAAGGGAAGTGGTGGAAACGGATGTCATCAGCATTCACATGGAGGCTGACTCCATGCCTTGAGAAGATGTCCACTGTTATTCATCAGAAATTGAATTGATACTGCAATCGAATCGTGTTCGCCAGAACCCATTTCAGTAAAACTGATTGGTTGGTTTGTGTTGAAAATCCAGACCAGAAGGTGCCAGTTCTGGGAAAGAATGTGAAGATCCTAAGGCAACCTGTGAGGTAGCTGTCAAACCAAAACTGGCACGTTGAACAGAGCTGCGTTAATGAACAGCTGAGCAGCACAGAGAGAAGGCACTGCTGTGAAACTAGAAATGAGCTTTAGAGCCCTGTGGTACCACAAGCAACCAGAAAGGTACAAGGTTCATCGTTGCTCCCTTTAATGCTTTTAGCGATTCTTTGTTTGCACCAAATGCTGTTCGCCCATCACTCCCTGTATTTGCTGATCTACATTATCTGCTGGTCTGGCAATGCCCCAACTTTAAAATTCTCACCCTTGTTTTCACTCCCTCCATGACCTCACCCTCCTCTATTACTGTAACCTCCTTCAGCCCTGCAACCCTCTAAGATGTCTGTACTTTTCCAATTCTGGCCTCTTGCGCACCCCCGATTTCATTCGCTCCACCATTGGTGGCCGTGCCTTCAGCTGCCTAGGCACTAAGCTCTGGCGTTCCTTCCCTAAACCTCTCTGTTTCTATACCTCTCTCTCCTCATTTAAAACCTACCTCGATGACCAAGCTGTTGTTGTTTCCTTTTCTGCCAGTACTTTTCTGTCGAAGATTTAAAATACTAGAGGTGTACTGAAGGTGAGGAAAGGTTGAGCTGCACACTGGAGATTTAACAGTTTGCCAAGACTAGCATTTATTGCCCATCGCTAGTTGGCATTGAGAAGGTGGTGATGGGCCTTCTTCTTGAACGACTGCAGCTTGTGTGATGTAAGTGCTGCCACAATGCTGTTAAGCAGGGAGCTCCAGGGTTTTGGTCCAGCAGTGATGAAGGATGGTCTGGGATTTGGAGGTGATGATCTCCCATCCAACTGCTGCTGCCTTTATCCCTCCCAGTGTTGGATGTCTTGAGTTTGAGAGATCCTTCATGGGATTAGGCCATCGCCCAACATGTCTCTGTTGGTCTTTATACTCCACATGGGCTTCCTCTCAATCACCTTTTGTTGCCCTTCTCCTGTATCTCTCTATTCCCATCTGACATACAGTCCCCCACCTACCAAGAATGAGGCATATTAATGTTGTCATATAAACATTGATTTTAAACTGTTGCTGGAGTGAAGAAATGACCAGACATTGGGCTGGAAGGACATTTGCATACTAAGAGACGCTGCTTGTGGAGACAAAGGACTATTTTCTGCTCCAATTAATGCAAATGGATTTTGATCACTGGACATTGAAAATGTAAGGAAGTGCATTCCAGGCCCTGCTAAGATGATACAATCCACAGAGTCAGGAGTTGTTAAATCAGCTGGTCACATGATTAACTGGCTGGTCCACGTTTTTTGAACTAGCCACAGGACAATTTGAACCCAGAAGGCAGTGTGCATCTGACGCTGAAACAAACAAGCCTCTCGCCTGTCTCTCTCTCCCTCTCTCTTTTTCCCAAGCCACCGGACCCACGGATAACACGTAAACCTCGAGAGAAAAGACTCCTACATTGGAACAAGTTGAAGTGTGACCCAGGCCCCAATGATTTGCAAGACTTACCAGCAACCAAAGACTTCACATTAAACTTAAAGGATTGTAACTACCAGATATTGCCTCAAACTTTTCCCTTTATTCCTTCTACATTTTCTGTCTCTATCTGCGTGTGTGTTTATCACGTATGCTCGTGTGGACGCATGCATATTCGTAGTCATTAAGCGGATTAGAGTTTAAGATTAATAAACATCTACCTTTCTTGTTTAAATCTAAGGAAACCTGTTTGATTTCTTTGCCTTACAATTGGATCAGTGAACAAGGATTCACTGAGGGGAAGCTAAAAACACGGTGTTTTGAAATTAAACCCTGTTATGGTTAAACCAGGCAAAGACTAAGAAGAACTCCCTAGACCCCTACTCACCTGGTCGTAACAGAAATTTGGGGGCTAGCATCCGAGATTTGACCCACAGACAAATGAGAAATTGGAAGTACGAAGCCAAATTGTTCCCAATCAAAAAAGAGAAAAGATTTCAGTACAGATTTTCTTCTGGCTGTGTGTGCTAGAATACTAACATGTCTGCGACTGAAGCTAGAAGCTCCCCAAGTCAGGGTGAAGTAACTTGGGACAAGTGAAAAGCACTGTCTATGGAGCAGTTGAGGAAAATGGCTGAGTAGTGTGGGATCACTGTACGTGGCAAGGCTAGGAAGTCTGAACTCCTAAGACTACTGGCTAACCATTTTTCCTTTGAATCTGAAGAAGCAGAAACAGGGTTAGAAGTAGACCCCGACAGGGTATTGCTAGCAAAGATGCAATTGGAACAGAGGAAACTTGAATTAGAAGACAGGGAAAGAGAAAAAGAAAGAGAGAGAGGACAGTGAAAGAGAAAGAACCTTCCAGAAAGAATGCGAAGAAAGAGAGCTGAGACAACTTGAGTTAATTAGGGAGTGACAGAGTAACCCCAGTGAAAGCATGGCCAGTATGGATGAGTGTAATTCAGGGCTGGGTGCAGAATTGTTAAAACCTTCCCAACTGATCCCAAAATTCAGTGAGGGGGATGTGGAAGCATTTTAGTGTCTTTTGAAAAATTGGCAAGGCAGTTAAAGTAGATTCTGCTGTTACAGAGTAAATTAGTAGGAAAAGCCCATGAGGTTTATCCCATGTTGCCAGATGAGAGTTCATCAGATTATGAACTGACAAAAAATGCTATCCTCGGGGGATATGAGCTAGTACCAGAAACTTATCGCCCTAAGTTTAGAACCCTCAAGAAGCAAGCTGATCAAACTTACTTGGAGTCTGAGCGAAATAAGCAGTTGGCTTTTGACCTGTGGCTGAGGGCTGTTAAAGTACAGCTCAGCTATGAGAATCTCTGAGAAGTAATTCTGTTAGAGGAATTTAAAAATGCTCTCCCACTCTCCATAAAGACACATGTGGAGGAACAAAAGGCTCATAAAGCCCGGCAGGCAGCAATTCTGGCCGAAGACTTTGCTCTCATTTATAAGTCAGTTTCCCAGGGGAAAATCTTTCCTAATCATCCCACAAATCTGAAAAGGGCAGAGGTTGGGAAGGTGATAGATGCCCAAGCAGTCTTGGTAGGGAAAGAAAATCAGGAGACACAGGGGGCCCTTCTCCAGCCAAAAAGGAAGGTGTTGTAAGTAGGAGTGAGACCCAGAGACCTGTGTGCTTCCATTGTAATAAAGCAGGGCATCTAAGAGCTGACTGCTGGAAACTAAAGGGAAAACCTGTTGGTTTATCAGGGCACACCTGCTTAGTGAAAGAGAAGGAACCCTGATGGAAAGCACATCAGAACAAGCTGTGGCTTTAACTACAGTAAGAGTGTGACCCAGGAAGCTTATGCCTGCAAATGCAGGGACATTTCATAGGATTCCTGAAGGTTATCAGGGTTTTGTGTCTGAAGGAAGAGTAACTCCATACCCCTCGAGTGGGGCAAGCAAGCCCATAGTAATCCTCAGGGACATAGGGGCCCTTTTTCTGGGAAAATCATGGTGAATGGTATTGGAGGAGAGCGTATGCCTGTACCTTTACACTGGGTGCACTTGGAGTGCGATCGAGTTTCTGGACCGGCGACATAGGGATTGTCCCTAGTCTGCCTGTGGACAGGGTTGACCTGCTCCTAGGTAACGATCTGGCAAGGATGAAGGTGGTAGCTTCCCCAGTACAGAAAGAGAGACCACAGGAGATCAGAGAGACAGGGCAATGGCAGGAGACGGTCCCCTGCAGTGTCCCTGAATGTGTAGTGAGTGAGGCCATGATCAAACCAGCTCCCCCAGAGGAGACTGAATGGGCACTGCAGGCAGATGATCATGAGGTCTGTCTATTTGAGACTTTATTTGGAAAGTTAGAAGACCCAGGGAATGACTTAAATGGATTTTCCCTAGTTGAGGTTCAGCGAGCTGACCCAGTATTGAAAGAGTTAGCCCAGGCTGCCCAGTCTGAAATTGAAGCAGAGGGAGTCTCTGATTGCTACTATTTAAAGAATGAGGTACTGATAAGGAAGTGGAGGTCTCCTCACACACCTGAGAGCAAGGGGTGGACAGTGGTTCACCAGTTAGTGGTGCTGCAGAGGTACCGGAGAGAAATAGTAAAAATGGCCCATGAGATTGCAGTACATGTCAGTAAATGAAAAACCAAAACCCGCATAAGGCAGCTGTTTGACTGCCCAAAACTCCACAAAGATGTGATGGAGTACTGCAGGAGTTGCCACATGTGCCAGGTTGAGGGGAAACACCAACCTACAATGAAATCTGCACCCCTAAGTCTTGTATTGGTGTTTGGAGGACCCTCCAGCAGAGGGCTGGTGAACCATAAGGGATGCCTGCCAAGAACAAAAGGGGTCAGGCGGGCACAAGGCTGGCAACAGGTTAGAAAGGAATGGGGAAAAAGTGACCAATATGGCAGGATAAAGGAAGTCCGTGAAGAATCCCAGATGAAAACCCCTACTGTCCGGTCAGCCAGCCCCAAAATATTTGAAAAGTTAGACCCCAAATCCTCCTATATAAATACAGGCACTAGAAGCATCCCACCAGAGTGGCTAGCAGCATTTACAGGAACCTGCAGAGACAAAGAAAGTCCTCAAGTGGGCAGAGAAACAATGAGAGTGATGCCTCACCTAGACAAAGTGCAGTAGAATCTGGACAAATACCTACAAGCAGGAGTCTCCCAGAGGACAAATGGAAGATTAGCAAGGCATCTCCCCCTTGAGGAGAAAAGGGAACCAGCCATCCCCGATGTGAAAAGCCCTTGCATGATTCATCAAAGCACTGAAAAAGAGTTCAGAGTGGAACTGCCCACTGCCGTCGACCCTAAGCAGAACTCTAACCTAGGGCTAATTACATCTAACCCTCCACCTGCAGACCTCAACAAGAACAAAGGCACCTTTGGCAGTTATGGAAATGTGCAAACTGGAAAAAAAAACTTCCCCAAAAATCACATGTTTATTGGGATGCCAGAAAGGGCTGTTAAAAACAGCATTGCTACCATGAAAAGATATGATGGAATATAGGTATAATAGACTTAATTCGGTAGAATTTAGGTATAGTTAATATTAATGCCTTTTAGAATTAAAGATTGAATAAATGGTCAGTTTTCAAGAATCGTTGACATACCCCTTTAAGAAGGTAGAGTTAAAAAATTTCAAGGTCTTTCAAGGTCCCTGTTACAATAGATTATGAACCAGAAACAACTTTTAAGATGGGAAATCCATTTCAGTGTCTCTGTTGCCAGGGTCTTGGAGGATAAACACACATTGAAATATCCTGTGTGACATCAATAAAAGGTAGCCATAAATTTAATTAATTGATGGTGTTGGTAAATGTCGGCAGATTGACCCACATAGAGGGTTCAACCTACCATAAAACACAATTATAGATAATAAAACAATAAAATGGAATAGTACTTACAGGAACAAGAGGTCAAGTAAACACAATTATAAATATTTTGACCAGACAAACGCTCACGACTTCAAGAGCAGGGGCAATTCCAGTAAAACATTAAGTGGAGATCTTAGTTAATGATACTACCAAATATGGATCTTGAAAGCAAGAAAAACACACACAGAAAGGTAACACCTACATGCTAAAAGGTCAGATGACACCTTAGACACAGTATAAACATGAGGGTACCTTGAAGCAAAAATTAGAAGTGTTGAATTCCTCAAACAATACTTCTTACCCCATGGTTTATTTGGGGAATTTAAGGCAAAAGTTTACTTTAAAGTTTGATGGATATTCTAAGATATTTTGCTGTAACTTTAGCAGGGTTAAACTTTTGGATTCTATGTTAGAAATAAGATTATGTGTTACATCTCTTAGTAATAGTTGATATTGTGATATAATTATCCACTTAAAGTGTATTGCATGTTAAATATTTTAATAAATATATAATAAATTTAATAAATCATCTCATGTAGCTTTCTGTATACAACTACAAGAACCCCCTCTCTGTGTCTCTAGCTGGAGAGATACATATTGAAAAGAGTTCCCCTGACCCTTATAATATCTAGGATATTTATGACTTAGACATAATTATTAAAAATAGGCAATCCAAAAGATGGTAATATTCTCTGTTAGTTTTCTTTCTTTGAGGGAAAGCTAGTTCAATTCTTTGGACCCAAATAAGAGTCTATAAGAATGTGTCTAGTTTGAACTTAATTAAAGGAGATTCATAGGGATGTACTCCTGATTTGGTTTAGTCCTTATAAGGGGTTAAAGACATAAATCACTTCAAAGATATGCTGTAACAATTGTTAGCATTCTGAATGAATGAGAGAGGTGCATGTGTATCTTCCTGTCCTTATCTTCTCTCTAGTCCCTTTTAATGAAATGCTCTTTTTCAAAAATCGCAATTAATTCTGCTGGGTGTGGAAGTGTCATGCAGACCCCCACCTGCCAAGAAAGAGGCATATTAATTTTGTCATAAGAACATTGATTTTAAACTGTTGCTGGAGTGAAGAAATGACTTGTTTGAAGATCACCAGACACTGGGCTGGAAGGACATTTGCATACTAAGAGATGCTGCTTGTGGAGACAAAGGACTATTCCCTGCTCCAATTAATCCAAATGGATTTTGATTACCAGACATTGAAGGTGTAAGGAAGCACATTCCAGGCCCTGCTGAGATGATACAATCCAGGACTGGTTAAACCAGCTGGTCACATGACAAACTAGCTGGTCCAGAGTTTTTGAACTAGCCACAGAACAGTTTGAATTCAGAAGGCAGTGTGCATCTGAAGCTGAAACAAACATAGAAAATAGGAGCAGGAGTAGTCCATTCGGCCCTTTGAGCCTGCATGGCCATTCAATACGATCATGATCGTCCAAACTCAGTACCCTGTTCCTGCTTTCTCCCCGTATCCCTTCATTCCTTTAGCCCTAAGAACTATATCTAACTCTTTCTTGAATATATTTAATGATTGGGCCTCAACTGCTTTCTGTGGTAGAGAATTCCACAGGTTCACCACTCTCTGGGTGAAGAAATCCCTCCTCATCTCAGTCCTAAATGTCTTACCCCTTATCCTTAGATTGTGACCCCTTCTCCTGGCCTTTCCCACCATCAGGAACATCCTTCCTGCATCTAGTCTGTCCAGTCCTGTTAGAATTTTGTAGGTTTCTATGAGATCCCCTCTCATTCTTCTAAACTCTAGCGAATACAAACCTAATCGACCCAATCTCTCTTCATATGCCAGTCCTGCTATCCCAGGAATCAGTCTGGTGAACCTTCACTGCACTCCCTCCATAGCAAGAACATCCTTCCTCAGATAAGGAGACCAAAACTGCAAACAATACTCCAGATGTGGCCTCACCAAGGCCTTGTATAATTGCAGCAAGACATCCTTGCTCCTGTACTCGAATCCTCTCGGCTATGAAGGCCAACATACCATTTGCCTTCTTAACTGCCTGCTGCACCTGCATGCTTACTTTCAGTGACTGGTGCACAATGACACCCTGGTCTCGCTGCACCTCCCCTTTCTCAATCCATCGCCGTTCAGATAATAATCTGCCTTTCTGTTTTTGCCACCGAAGTGGATAACCTCACATTTATCCACATTATACTGCATCTGCCATGTATTTGCCCACTCACTCAACCTGTCCAAATCACACTGGAGTTTCTCTGTATCCTCCTCACAGCTCACACTCCCACCCAGCTTTGTGTCATCTGCAAACTTGGATATATTACATTTAATTCCCTCATCTATATCATTAATATATATTGTGAATAGCTGGGGTTCAAGCACTGATCCCTGCGGTACCCCACTAGTCACTGCCTGCCACTCGGAAAAAGACCCATTTATTCCTCCTCTTTGTTTCCTGTCTGCCAACCAGTTCTCTATCCATGTCAGCACCTTACCCCCAATCCCATGTGCTTTAAATTTGCAAGCTATTCTCTTATGTGGGACCTTATCGAAAGCCTTCTGAAAGTCCAAATACACCACATCCACTGGTTCTCCCTTATCTATTCTACTAGTTACATCCTCAAAAATTTCCAGTAGATTTGTCAAGCATGATTTCCCTTTCGTAAATCCATGTTGACTTTGTCCGATCCTGTCACTGTTTTCCAAGTGCTCTGCTATTACATCTTTAATAATGGACTCTAGCATTTTCCTCACTACTGATGTCAGGCTAACCGGTCTATAATTCCTGGTTTTCTCTTTCCCTCCTTTTTTAAATAGTGGGGTTACATTAGCTACCCTCCAATCCATTAGAACTGTTTCAGAGACTATCGAATTTTGAAAAATGACCAGCAATGCATCTACTATTTCTAGGGCCACTTCCTTAAGTACTCTGGGATGTAGATTATCAGGCCCTGGGGATTTACCGGCCTTCAATCCCATCAATTTCCCTAACACCATTTTCCTACTATTACTGATTTCATACAGTTCCTCCTTCTCACTAGACCTTATGTTCCCCAACATTTCTGGGAGGTAATTTGTGTCCTCCTTTGTGAAGACAGAACCAAAGTATGTATTTAATTGGTCTGCCCTTTCTTTGTTCCCCCATTATAAATTTCCCTCTTTCTGACTGTAAGGGACTCACATTTGCCTTCACTAATCTTTTTCTCTTCACATATCTATAGAACATTATACAGTCAGTTTTTATGTTCTCTGCAAGCTTACTCTCATGCTCTATTTTCCCCTTCTTAATCAATCCCTTATGCTTAGATACTAACAAAAGGACATCATTGATGCTGGCAATACTCCAAACTATTATCCGAATCCCTTCCTAGAGGACAACATTTCTCATTTTAAAACAAAAAGTTTGAGATTTGTCTGCCTCTCTGTCTCTGTTTATGTCTGCAACTTTAATAATGAATGCAGCTTTAATTAGAAAAAAAACACACATGAACACTTGATTATGCACAACAAGACATGTCTCATCCCACATTTCAGGTACTTCTGTGCCAAATTACAAAGTGAAGAGGTTCAGAAATTTTCCCTGGGGAGTGCCTCTTATTGTATTAATAAGTCCCCACAGTCTCTCTGAAGATGATTGCAGTATTATTGCAGAATTCTAGATAGTTTTATGCTGTGGTCTGACATCCACTGGGATTTGGAATTAAACTTGTCCCACTTGGGACATTCAATGCTGGTAGAGGGAGGAAACTTGCATCCCACTTCTTTGGGCTGGATTCCAACTCAAGTCCCAACAGTAATGTAGTAGTGTGGCACACTAACAATGCGATACAGCTATGGTAAGTTGGCATGGAAACAGCAAATGTTTTACCTGGTAGACACGAGTGGACCAGCAGTGGCAGGACTACCAGCGTGTAAGGTCCTCAGCATCATAACTATCCACAAGATCACCAAGGTACCCATTACAGCAGAAGAGACCAAGTGTACCCGCATTGAGTCACAGTTTCTCCAGGATCTCAGTAGTTCTGATTTGGCGAGTATTAGCCCTGTCTCAGAGATGCCACACCAAGAGAATGAAGATCCAAACTCAGATGGTGAAAGTTTTTTGCCAACAGACAGTGTTTCCTCACGCTCCAGTGACTCAGAAGAAGAGATTGAGAACTACTGAGAAGCAATGGCTGACAGGGGGGAGCAGTGCCAAGGGGAAGTCTCCAAGAACCGGAATCCACTCACAGACTTTGGCCAGCATTAAACGGTGGAGTCTGGAAATACAGCAACAGCACAATATACCACACCTTCAACTCAGCTATCTAGAAAACCGCCAGCACCACAGCGAGCCAGAAGGGACAGGTAATCCATGAGGCCAAGTACTCCTTCCCCAACAAGTCCTTGAACTTGAGTCCCCAGACATGAAGGATGAGGAGAGGTGAAAGTCATGCAATGTCCTGAAGAGGCAGGGGAGGAATGAGTTAAAGCATTGTGTGTTGATTCTTCAAGATGAGGTGCCGGAACTCTTCAAGAATGACAAGACCTTAAAAGCGGTCATCCTGAGAAAAGCAACAGAGTATGTTAGCAGGCTGAAAGTGGAGAAACAGAAACTCAATGCAGACAGGGAGAAACCTCAGAAAAAACAGCAACAGATGAGACGCAGGTTCCCCGAACAAGAGTGTCAAACCACCAAAATGGTATATGGACTTATGAGACTCTTCACTTGTAAATTTCACAATCCCTATCCTTATACCTGTAAATTTTACAATCTCTATACCCGTTGTCACGGAACTGTATACATTTTCTCCTCAGATTTAAACAGTATGCCTTTAAAAACTAAGAGGCACAGTATGCCAGTTGTACCTGTTCCCAGGCAACAGCAGGAGAGTGAGGAGATCGTATGGTATAATGTTTCAATTTAACTGTATGTAAAAAACAGCTAAAACCAGTTTTGAGAGACACCAGTGAAACGTGCTGACTGGAGGAAGGAGCTGTCTATTTCTCTCAGCAGAAATTCTACAATGAGCTACAGGCCAATGTGCTTGCCTAAAGAGGAAAAAACCATTTGAAGAGACCATTGGTATTGCTGGAGGTAGCAAATTTCCTTTTCTTTACTTCCAATCCAAGAAGTCTTTGCTTCAAGATTGAATCTCTCTGGACTGATTGTGATTTCTGGAAATCACAGCAAAGTTTTGACTGAGAGACTCTCAGTTTTAAAATCCAAGTGGACCCATTGCTATACTCCTTGTTGAAAGAACTGTTTGACGCCTGCTGCAGCCAAAGTGCTTGAATGCCTATCTATTGAAGGTGTGCTTCATCAAATCCACATGGGCACTTCGAGTGGCATTTGATTATTTTTACACTAGGATACCTCACCCATCAGGAATGTAACCCACAAAAACATATAACCCAGTTATTTATTTATTCTTAAGAAACGGTTAATATTTAAATCATCATTCTTTTTAAAAAACGGTTAACTGTTGATTTTTGAGTGTATGCATGCAAATGGGCGAGTTAGGTTAAAATAAGAAGTTATGAGGTCTTTAGATATAGGTTTATCTTAATTTAGTTTCAACAAATAGTTAATTTGTTGTTGTCTAAAGATACCTGGTTTGGTCTGCTTTATTCTGGGGGTTACAAGAGTGTTTAATTTGGCTGTTTTCTGGTTGGGTGGGAAAACTTTAATAATATGCTGCGACCTGTGGAGTGATGGGACTCAATTTACAATGCATTTGCTCCTGCCTCGGTCGTAACACTGTATAACTAATTTTGATGTTATCTCATGCTATGTGTTTTTACTTGCAGCATACAAGACTTATCTTTGGAAAGAAAGGGGATATTGCCTTTAAGAGTGATGTCACTTTAAGATCTTAGTATGCTCATGAGCTAAGCACCAAGATGTAATCATATGACTCAAAGCCAGAGTCACACTGCAATTGTAACACCTAGAGAAGGCGTTCTGTAAATAGTTTGCTCTGTACTATATAATAGCTTAACTGTTAATAAACCTGTTTGAGATCTTCAGCATGACAGAATTCCACGCATCTTATTTATGTTGCATCAGACAGCATTAAGAATTGATTACACAAAATAGTTCCAAATATTTGGTATGCATCCCATCTTCCATCCTCCATAAACTTAAGGTCATCAAAAAATCTGCTGCCTGCAGCCTAACTCGTACCAACTCCTAAATAAAAACAAGAAATGCTGGAACCACTCAGCAGGTCTGGCAGCATCTGTGGAAAGAGAAGCAGAGTTAACGTTTCGGGTCAGTGACCATTCTTTGGAACGTTAACTCTGCTTCTCTTTCCACAGATGCTGCCAGACCTGCTGAGTGGTTCCAGCATTCCTTGTTTTTATTTAAGATTTCCAGCATCCGCAGTATTTTGCTTTTATCGTACCAACTCCTGTTCACCCACCTCCCATTTGCTCACTGACCTACACTGGCTCTCGGTTAAGCAATGCTTCAATTTTAAAATTCTCATCCTTGTTTTTAAATTGCTCACCCCTCCCTATCTCTGTACCCTCCTCCAGCCTTAGAACTTTCTGAGATTTCTGCATTGCTTCAATTCAGGCCTCTTGCACATCATTGATTTTAATTGCGCCACAGCCCACAGCTGCCAAAGCCCTAAACTCTGGAATCACTCCATAAACCTCTCCACCTCTCCAGCTTTATTTCCTCCATTAAGATGCTTCTTAAAACCTAACTCTTTGATTAAGCTTTCATCATCTGTTTTAATAAATCCTATGTGCCACCATAGCACATTTTTTCATAACGCTTCTGTAAGGTGCCATTTATTAGGTTTACGGTGCTGTTGTGTGACGAGCCATGGCCTAATGCAATACTAACTTGTTTCACTATTTTTGTAAACTATGCATAGAGTCATAGAGTTATACAGCACAGAAACAGGCCCTTCGGCCCACTGTGTCTGTGCTGGCCATCAAGCGCCTATCTATTCTAATCCCATTTTCCAGCACTTGGCCCATAGCCTTGTATGCTACGGCATTTCAACTTTCAAGTGCACATCTAAATATTTCTTAAATGTTGTGAGGGTTCCTGCCTCTACCACCCCTTCAGTCAGCGTGTTCCAGATTCCAACCACCCTCTGGGTGAAATTTTTTTTCCTCAAATCCCCTCTAAACCTCCTGTCCCTTACCTTAAATCTATGCCCCCTGGTTATTGATCCCTCCACTAAGGGAAAACGTTTATTCCTATCTATCCTATCAATGTCTCTCATAATTTTGTATACCTCCCCTCAGCCTTCTCTGCTCTAATAAAACAACCCTAGCCTATGCAGTCTCTCTTCATAGCTGAAATGCTCCAGCCCAGGCAACATCCTGGTGAATCTCCTCTGCACCCTCTCCAGTGCAATCACATCCTTCCTTTAGTGCGGTGCCCAGAACTGTACATAGTACTCCAGCTGTGGCCTAACTAGCCTTTTATACAGCTCCATCATAACCTCCCTGCTCTTATATTCTATGCCTCAGCTAATAAAGGCAAGTATCCCATATGCCTTCCTAACCATCATATCTACCTGTGCTGCTGCCTTCAGTGATCCATGGACAAGTACACCAAGATCTCTCTGACCCTTTGTACTTTCTAGGGTCCTACCATCCATTGTATATTCCCTTGCCTTGTTAGTCCTCCCAAAATGCATCACCTCACACTTCTAAGGATTAAATTCCATTTGCCGCTGCTCCGCCCATCTTACCAGCCTATCTATATTGTCCTGTAATCTAAGGCTTTCCTCCTCACTATTTATGACACCACCAACTGTCGTGTCATCTGCGAACTTACTGATCGGACCTCCTATATTCACGTCTAAATCATTAATGTACACTACAAACAGCATGCATCCCTGCACCGATCCCTGCGGTACACCACTGGTCACAGGCTTCCACACGCAAAAACAACCCTCAACCATCACCCTCAGCCTTCTGCCACTGAGCCAATTTTGGATCCAATTTACCAAATTGCCCTGGAACCCATGTGGTCTTACCTTCTTAACCAATCTCCCATGCGGGACTTTATCAAAAGCCTTACTGAAATCCATGTAGACTACATCAACTGCCTTACCCTCATCTACACATTTAGTCACCTCCTCGAAAAATTCAATCAAGTTAGTTAGACACGATCTCCCCTGACAAAGCCATGCTGACTATCCCTGATTAATCCCTGCCTCTCCAAGTGGAGATTAATCCTGTCCCTCAGAATTTTTCCCAATAGTTTCCCAACCACTGATGTTCGGCTCACTGGCCTGTAATTACCTGGTTTGTCCCTGCTACCCTTCTTGAATAATGGTACCACATTCACTGTCCTCCAATCCTCTGGTACCTCTCCTGTGGCCAGAGAGGATTTGAAAATTTGTGTCAGAACCCCTGCTATCTCCTCTTTTGGCTCACATAACAGCCTGGGATCCATCACATCTGGGTCTGGGGATTTATCCACTTTTAAGCCCGCTAAAACAGAAAATACTTCCACCCTTTCATTGCTAATATGTTCAAGTATATCACAATCCCCCTCCCTGATCTATACACCTACATCGTCCTTCTCCATTTTGAACACAGATTAAAAGTAATCATTTAAAACCTCACCTATGTCCTCCAGCTTCACACACAGATTGTCACTTTGGTCCCTAATGGGCCCTACTCTTTCCCTGGTTATCCTCTTGCCCCTAATATACTTACAAAACGCCTTGGGATTTTCCTTTATCTTGTCCGCCAGTGTTTTTTCATGTCCCCTCTTCGCTCTCCTAATTACTTTTTTAAGTACCCCCCTACACTTTCTATACTCCTTTCAGGCCTCTGCTGTTTTCAGCACTCTGAATCTGCCATAAGCCTCCTTTTTTGGCCTTATCTAATCCTCTATATCCCTTGACATCCAGGGTTCCCTTGACTTGTTGGTCCTACCCTTCACCTTGACGGGAACATCTTGGCCCTGAACTCTCACTAAGAACAGTACAGAACAGTACAGTACAGCACAGGAACAGGCCATTCGGCCATACAAGGCTGTGCCGATCATGATGCCTGTCTAAACTAAAGCCTTCTGCACATTCGGGGTCCGTATCCCTCTATTCCCATCCTATTCATATATTTCTCAAGATGCCTCTTAAACATAGCTATCGTACCTGCTTCCATCACCTCCCCCGGCAGCAAGTTCCAGGCACTCACCACCCTCTGTGTAAAAAACTTGCCTCGCACATCCCCTCTAAACTTTGCCCCTCGCACCTTAAATCTATGTACCCTAGTAACAGACTCTTCCACCCTGGGAAAAAGCTTCTGACTATCCACTCTGTCCATGCCACTCATAACTTTGTAAACCTCTATCATGTCTCCCTTCCACCTCCGTCGTTCCAGTGAAAACAATCCGAGTTTATCAAACCTCTCTTCATAGCCAATACCCTCCAGACCAGGCAACATCCTGGTAAATCTCTTCTGTACCCTCTCCTAAGCCTCCACATCCTTCTGGTAGTGTGGTGACCAGAATTGTATGCAATATTCCAAGTGTGGCCTAATTAAGGTTCTGTACAGCTGCAGCATGACTTGCCAATTTTTATACTCTATGCCCCGACCGATGAAGGCAAGCATGCCGTATGCCTTCTTGACTACCTTATCCACCTGCGTTGCCACTTTCAGTGATCTATGGACCTGTACGCCCAGATTTCTCTGCCTGTCAATACTCCTAAGGGTTCTGCCATTTACTATATACTTCCTTTTTGAATGACTCCTACTGGTTTGATGTAGACTTTCCTCTAAGTAGCTGCTCCCAGTCCACTTTGGCCAGATCCTGTTTTATCAGATTGAAATCGACCTTCCCCCAATTCAGTACTTTTATTTCCGGTCCCTCTTTGTCCTTTACCTTAAATCTTACAGAGTTATGGTCACTATCTCCGAAATGCTCCCCCACTGACACTTCTACCACTTGTCTGGCTTCAATCCCCAGGATTAGGTCCAGTACTGCCCTTTCTCTTGTAGGACTTTCTACGTACCGTCTCAAAAAGCTCTCCTGTATGCACTTTAAGAATTTTGCCCCCTTTAAGCCTTTTGCACTAAGCCTATCCCAGTTAATACTGGGGTAGTTGAAATCCCTTACTATTATTACCCTATTATTTTTACACCTCTCTGAGATTTGCCTACATATCTGCTCCTCTATCTCTTCCTGACTGTTTGGAGGCCTGTAGTACACACCCAACCAAGTGATTGCTGCCTTTTTGTTTTTCAGTTCCACCCATATGGACTCATTTGAGGAATCTTCTAAGATATCATCCTTCTTTATTGCAGTAATTGACTCCTTCATCAACGGTGCAATGCCACCTCCTCTTTTACACCCTCCCCTCTCACGCCAGAAGATTCTATAACCTGGAATATTGAGCTGCCAGTCCTGCACTTCCCTCAACCATGTCTCTGTGATAACAATAATATCATATTCCCATGTGTTAATCAACGCCCTCAATTCGTCTACGTTACTAGTAAGACTCCTTGTGTTAAAATAGATGCAATTCAGCCTTGCATTATTTGCTTGTGCCTTAACAGGTCTATATTTGCTCTGCCTTCCAGACTGACTCAGTTTCTGTTCTATATTTGACTGTGCATCACCCCCTACTGTGCCTCCACTCTGTATCACATCCACCTGTCAAATTAGTTTCAACCCCCCACCGCACCCCCCCAACAGCACTAGCAAGCCTCCCAGCAAGGATGTTGGTCCCGTTTTCAGGTGCAACCCATCCAACTTGTACAGGTCCCATCTTTGCCAGAAACAGACCCAGTGATCCAGGAAACTAAAGCCGTCCCTCCTGCACCATGTCTTCAGCCACGCATTCATCTGCTCTATCCTCCTATTCCTATACTCACTAGCACGTGGCATCGAGAATAATCCAGAGATTACAACCTTTGAGATCCTGCTTTTTAATCTGCTACCTAGCTCCCTAAATTCTTGTTCCAGGACCTCCTCCCTCTTTCTACCTATGTCGTTGGTACCAATGTGTACCAAGACCTCTGACTGTTCACTCTCCCCCTTCAGAATGCCTTGCAGCCACTCCGTGACATCCTTGACCCTAGCACCAGGGAGGCAACATACCATCCTGGTGTCACGTTTGCGGCTGCTGAAATGCCTATCTGTTCCCCTTATGATTGACATCCCCCCTATCTGTATCGCCCTGCCACTCTTCTTCCTCCCCTCCTGTGCAGCAGAACCACCCATGGTGCCACAAACTTGGCTGTTGCTGCTTTCCTATGAGCCATCTCCCGCAACAATATCCAAAGCGGTATATCTGTTAGAGAGGGGGATGGCCACAGGGGACTCCTGCACTACCTGCCTTCCTCTTCTCTGCCTGATGGTCACCCATTCCCTTCATGCCTTTGCAGCATTTGCCTGCGGTGTGACCACCTCGCTAAAAGTGCCCTCCACGACAATCTCAGCATGGCGGATGCTCCACAGTGAATCCACCCGCAGCCCCAGCTCCATAATGCAGGTAGCCATTAGTTGCAGCTGCATACACTTCCTACACACATGGTCGTCAGGGACACTGGAAGCGTCCCTGATTTCCCACATAGTGCAGGAGGAGCATATCACCGGTGCGAGCTCTCTTGCCATGACTTACCTCTGGATTAGTTAGTTACTCCCTTTAATTAAAATATACTAATTACTCTAGGGGCCTTGTTCTACTCCGAACACTACCCACTGCAATCTAAAGTCCTTAATAAATTACACTAATTTAAAAGAACACACCTTAGTCGTACTAACCTTATCAAGTATAAAGTAGGTTTTACGTTTTTTTAAAAAAAGAACTTTCTCCTGATTTTTTAAAGCTATTTCCAGGCACTAACAGCTGTTACTCACCAACCAATCACCTTGCAGCTTTCCTGTGATGTCACCGTTGTCTTTTTTTAAAAACTCCTGTGCGCCTGTTCTCCGCTCCCTGTCTAGGCCTCAATCCTCGGGCTGTATTTATCCGCTGCTCTCTCGGCGTTCTCCCCTCTGATCTGCTCCTCTCCGCTCCACTCCCGGAAGGTAGTGTCAAGGCCGCGATCCTTGGGCTGTATTTATCCGCTCCTCTCTTGGCCTTCTCCCTCAGGTCCACTCCTCGCTGCTTCGCTCCCAGAAGGTAAGTCCTTCAATACAGCATCAATTCATTGCAAAATTGCAATCTTATTAATTGTCTTATCCACTTTTTCAGACAACTTGTGTTCAATTCCCAGAATCTGTGGTGTTATTGAATGTGTAGTAGTGTTCCGCATCAAGTGGACAATCTATGGAACAGTTAGTAGTGATTTATGCAAATGCAAATTTGATTGCCTTTTTTCAGAAAATACATTTTGGGGTACAGAACAGGACAGGAAAGGAGTTGAACATAGGTGAGTGGAAACAAACAGAAATTCAAGAGGTTGAATGAAGTTTGCCATTCCTTGTACTTGAGTGTTAACAATGTCACTGGCTTCTCTCTCATTGTTGGAGCCAAACCAGAGCAAAGATAAGCTCACTATTGAGCTCTTGGCATCTGATATAAGCTTTCTTTTTTCTCCTGGACTGTGGACTGCAAACAGACGCTTGAAGGTAAATCAATGTCAGAGCAGTGGGAGGCATTCAAGAAGGAGCTAAAGAGGGTTCAAAAGGCCAAGCAGAGGCTTTCCAGCTTGAAAGCAGCAGCAGGATGTAATGGGAGGTAATTGAGGGAGAGGACACTTCAAAATGGAGGTGCACTCTCTCCAACTTTTCAAAAGTTTAAATTAAAAAGTTGTGGGTGGTGGGGTAACCCTCTACATAGCAGCCTGTGGCTACTGCTGCATGCAGGCAGGGAGGGCCTCTAAGTCAGCCTGGTGTGCTGGCCCTGGGACGGCCTCTAGGAGGCCACCTCCTGGTAGTTAAAGTTGCCCCGCCACCTCTGGGAACCTGGAGGATGACTGGAAAATACCAGTCAGCCTCTGCTAATAGGCCTTAATAGGCCTTTAATTGGTTTAATCAGCTACCTGCAGCATTCAGGCGGGGAGCCCTGCCGCCCTCCTCCCCTGCATTCCACTTCTAGGAAAATGGCCTGGGTTGAGGGGAGGGTGGGGAGGGGGGTGGGGGAAGCAGGATGGAGCTGGGGAACCAGCATACAGGCCAGCGGTGATATTTATAACGCCCACCTGCCTCCATTTCCGGCACTGGTGGGGACTTAACATCCAGCTCTATGTAAATTTGAATGGAATGTTATGGCAGGGTTTGGCTTGAAATGGTCTAATATACATGGCCTTTAATTCAAATCAATGAGGGAATTTTATCTCTATATTCTAGGATTGAGAGGAGGATAAATTTATTCACTCAGAGGGTTGTGAATCTTTGGAATTCTCTACCTCAGAGGCTGGCGAATGCTCAGTCGTTGAGTATATTCAAGACAGAAATCGATAGACTTTTGGATACTAAGGGAATCAAGGGATATGGGGATAGTGCAGGTCGTTGAATGTGAGGTAGAAGATCAGCTGTGATCTTATTGAATGATGGAGCAGGCTCGGAGGGCCATACATCCCTATTTCTTATGCCAAGTGGGAACTAGTTGTGTGGGAAGTTTAAACATCCTCGATTATTTATCCACTGGAGAGCTTCCTCCATCCTATATGTTTAAGAGACACTTCTGGACAAATCACTTTATTGTAAGATGTAGTAGCTAAATTTCTTTTCTTCATGTTTTCTGGAGTTGCTAACTATTGTATGAAGATCTGCTTCATTAATGACCTTCCTTCAATCATCAGGTCAGAAGTGGGGATGGTCGCTGATGATTGCACAATGTTCAGCATCATTCGTGACTCCTCAGCTGGTGAAGCAGTCCATGTAGAAATGCAGCAAGACCTGGACAATATCCAAGCTTGGGCTGATAAGTGGGAAATAACATTCGCGCCACACAAGTGCCAGGCAATGACCATCTCCAACAAGAGAGAATCTAACGATCTCCCCTTGACATTCAATGGCATTATGATTGCTGAATCCCCCACTATCAACATCCTAGGGGCTAACATTGACCAGAAACTGAACTGGAGTAACCATGTAAATACCATGGCTACAAGAGCAGGTCAGAGACTAGGAATCCTGCGACGAGTAGCTCACCTCCTGACTCCCCAAAGCCTGTCCACCATCTACAAGGCACAAGTCAGGAGTGTGATGGAATACTCTCCACTTGACTGGATGGGTGCAGCTCCAACAACACTCAAGAAGCTCGACACCATCCAGGACAAAGCAGCCCGCTTGATTGGAACCCCATCCACAAACGTTCACTCTCTCCACCACTGACGCACAATGGCAGCAGTGTGTACCACCTACAAGATGAACTGCAGCAACGCACCAAGGCTCCTTCGACAGCACCTTCCAAACCCACGACCTCTACTAACTAGAAGGACAAGGGCAGCAAATGCATGGGAATACCATCACCTGCAAGTTCCCCTCCAAGTCACACACCATCCTGATTTGGAACTATATCGCCGTTCCTTCACTGACGCTGGGTCAAAGTCCTGGAACTCCCTTCCTAACAGCACTGTGGGTGTACCTACCTCACATGGACTGCAGCGGTTCAAGAAGGCAGCTCACCACAACCTTCTCAAGGGCAATTAGGGATGGGCAATAAATGCTGGCCTAGCCAGCAACGCCCACATCCCATGAATGAATAAAAAAAAACATATGCACAGAATTATAGAAAATGTGCCTGGTTCTATATGCATTGCAGCTGGCATTGTGGTAATGGGCAAAACCAAAGAAAAACATGAGAGAAATCTTCATTCACTGATGGCAGTAGCTTGTCACGAAGGGCTTGTTTTTAACAGCAAGAAATGCCAGGTGAATGTAAGTCAGATCAATTTCTTTAGCTCCTTCTATTCAGGTTGCGGAATCCGTCCTGTCCCGGGGAAGTTGAAAATGTAAGGCATATGCCTACCCCACAAGACAAGGAAGATCTACAGAGATGTCTTGGATTTTTCAACATTTTGGCACCATACATTCCAAATTTTTCTGACAAAACATCAGCACTGAGAGAGCTCTTAAAAAAAGACCGACCATTTGTATGGCAGGAAGACCATCAGTCTCTCAAACAAGCATTGTCAGCAGAAACCAGTACCCTGCAGTACTACGACCCAAGGAGCATAATTTTACAGTGATTGGAGGAAGGTTTCGGGGAGATGTCAGAGGTAGGTTCTTTACAAAGAGAGTGGTGGGTGCGTGGAATGCGCTGCCAGCGGTGGTAGTAGAAGCAGATACATTAGGGACATTTAAGCGACTCTTGGATAGGTACATGGACGATAGTAGAATGAAGGGTAGGTAGGTAGTTTGATCTTAGAGTAGGTTAAAGGTTCGGCACAACATCGTGGGTCGAAGGGCCTGTACTGTGCTGTACTGTTCTATGTTCTATGTTGTACAATCGTGGAAGTCGACGCCTCACAAAAAAGGGCTAGCAGTGTCCTACAGGATGGAAAACCAATTGCATTTGGGTCCAAATGTTTATCCTCAGCACAATCCAATTACTCAAACATAAAGCGTGAAACACTTGCTCAGGTATTAGGGATCACATGGTTCCACACCTACCTGTTCAGCAAGCAGTTCACAGTGGAAACTGACCACAATCCACTGGAGATAATCTTGCACAAACCATTGACAATTACACCACCTCGACTGCAGTGGCTCTTAGTGAAGGTACAAGGGTACGACTTCGACGTCTGTTACAAACCGGGTACTAAAATGGTCGCCTCGGATACGCGGAGCAGATGAGCTGCAAATTCTTTGAGCAAGAGTTGTCAAACCACCAAAACGTTATATGGACTTTTGAGCCTCTATACTTGTAAATTTCACAATATCTATACCTGTGTAAATAATTTTGATGTTATCCAATTTTATGTATTTTTTCTTTTAGCATCCGAGACTTATCGTTGGAAAGAATGGGGATGTTGTATGATTGCCTTGAAGCGTGATGTCCCGTTAAATCTTAGTATGCTAATGAGCTAAGTACCAGGACATAGTCATGTGACCACTTTCCAGATGCACTCTGCAGCTGTACCACACAGAGTAAGGTTCTGTAAATAGTGAGCTCTGTACTGTATGTAATAAGTTAGATATAATAAATCTATTTGAGATCTTCAGCATAACTGGACTCCACATTTCTGATTTATATAGCATCAGACAACATAAAATTACATGAACTAGTTTCATTTTTGGAGAAAAGAAACAAACATTTGCATGTATGTAGCATTTTTCACAACCTCAGGAATCCTAAAGCACTTTACAGCTAATGAAGTATGAACATTTTTAAAAAATTTATTCTTGGGATGTGGGTGTCGCTGGCCAGGCCAGCATTTATTACCCATCCCTAATTGCCCTTGAGAAGGTGGTGATGAGCTGCCTTCTTGAACCGCTGCAGTCCATGTGGGGTAGGTACACCCACAGTGCTGTTAGGAAGGGAGTTCCAGGATTTTGACCCAGCGACAGTGAAGGAATGGCGATATAGTTCCAAGTCAGGATGGTGTGTGACTTGGAGGGGAACTTGCAGGTGATGGTATTCCCATGTATTTGCTGCCCTTGTCCTTCTAGTTGGGAGAGATCGTGGGTTTGGAAGGTGCTGTCTAAGGAGCCTTGGTGCATTGCTGCAGTGCATCTTGTAGATGGTACATACATACAAACATACGAATTAGGAGCAGAAGTAGGCCATTCGGCCCCTCGAGCCTGCTCCACCATTCAATAATATCATGACTGATTTGTTTGTGTCTCAAATTCCACACTCCCATCTACCCCATCACCTTTGATTCCCTTGCCTAACAAGAATCTATCTACCTCCACCTTAAAAATATTCAATGACCCCACCTCGACCAGAGAATTCCAAAGTCGCACAACCCTCTGAGAGAAAAAAATTTCTCCTCATCTCTGTCCTAAAAGCGTGACTCCTAATTTTAAAACAGTGCCCCGTAGTTCTGGACTCACCACAAGAGGAAACTTCCTTTCTGCATCCACCTTGTCAAGAACGTTTTGGATCTTATATACTTCAATCAAGTCTTCCCTCACGCTTTTAAACTCAAGTGAAAACAAGCCCAGTCTGTCCAACCTTTCTTTATAAGACAATCTGCTCATACCAGGTATTAATCTAGTAAACCTCCTCTGAACCACCTCCAACGCCTTTGTGTCCTTCCTTAAATAAGGAGACCAAAACTGCACACAGTATTCAAGATGTGATGCCCTGTATAACTGAAGCATAACATCCTTACTTTTATTTTCAATTCCTCTCCTAATAAAGGATAGCATTCTATTAGTCTCCTTTATGACTTGCTGTAGCTGCATACTAACTTTTTGTGACTCATGCACTAGAACACCTAGATCTGTCTTCTTACGACTAGGCGAGATAGGGGTCTAGGGGTTCCCTCACAGCCTTTGTCTGGTTTACCGTAACATGGTTTAATTTTAAAAACACTGTTTTTAGCTCCCCCTCAGTGAATCCTTGTTCACTGCTTTCCAATTGTAAGGCAAAGAAATCAGACAGGTTTTCTTAGATTTAAACAAGAAAGGTGGAAGTTTATTAATCTTAAACTCTAATTCGGTTAACGGCTACAAATACGCGATTCGACCACGCCACCATGTATACGGAATAAGCACACAGAGGCAGAGATAGAAAAAGTAGAAGGAATAAAGGGGAAAAGTTTGAGGAAATACCTGGATTGTAGTTACAGTCCTTTGAGTTTGATATTGAGTCTTTGGTTGCCGGTACGTCTTGCTGTTCGTTGGGGCCGAGTGCATGCTTTAACTTGTTTCGATGTAGGAGTCTTTTCTCTCTTGAGGTTTATGTGTCTTCAGTGGGTCCAGAGGCTTGTGAGAAAGCCAGAAGAAAGGCTGTCTTGTTCCAGGTTCAGTTGCACTTTGCCATCTGTGTTCAAAACTGTCTTGTGAGCATAATTCAAACCTCCAAGTTGGCCAGCAGGTTTGTCATGTGACTAAGTTTTTTCCACAAAGTGTTGTGTTTGTGGATTCCATAGTTCTCGGTGGGAGTTGTGGGGGGGTGGGGTGTGCGGTTGGTATAATGCTGTCTCTTGCACTGACAAGATGTGGATCACCATTTCCCAGCCCAATCTCTGTTAATTGAATCAGTGAGCAATTCATTTGTCTCTCCAAGCACTGCCTCTTAGTAGGCAAATGTTCTTCCAGTGATCTCTTTAAACAAGCCATCTCTTCACTCCTGCAACAGTTTAAAATTGATGTTCATATGACAAAATTAATCTGCCTCATTCTCGGCAGGTGGGGGTCTTCATGACACTCTGCACCCCGGAAGTCTGCAGTCGTTTTCCATTAAAGTAATACTCTGTGCTTTTCTTCTTCCTGCCAAAGTGAACAACTTCACATTTTCCCACATTATACTGGCAGATTTTTGCACACTCACTCAACCTATCTCATAGAGTCATAGAGTTATACAGCACAGAAACAGGTCCTTTGACCAATCGTGTCTATGCCAGCCATCAAGCACCTAACTATTCTAATCCTATTTTCCAGCACTTGCCCCGTAGCCTTGTAGGCTATGATGTTTCAAGTGCTCATCTAAATAAATGTTGTTAAATAAATAAATGTTGATAAATGTTAAATTTTGTGAGGGTTCCTGCCTCTACCACCTCTTCAGGCAGTGCATTCCAGATTCCAACCACCCTCCGGATGAAAAATCTTTTCCTCAAATCTCCTCTAAACCTCCTTCCCCTTACCTTAAATTTATGTCCCCTGGCTATTGACCCCTCCGCTGAGGGAAAAAGACTCTTCCTATCTAACCTATCAATGCCCTTCATAATTTTGTGTACATCAATCATGTCCCCCCTCAGCCTTCTCTGCTCCAAGGAAAACAACCCTCGCCTTTTCCGTCTCACTTCATAGCTGAAATGCTCCAGCCCAGGCAGCATCCTAGTGAATCTCCTCTGCACCCTCTCCAGTGCAATCACATCCTTCCTATAGTGTGGTGCACAGAACTGTACACAGTACTCCAGCTGTGGCCTAACTAGCGTTTTATACAGCTCTATCATAACCTCTCTGCTCTTATATTCTATGCCTCAGCTAATAAAGGCAAGTATCCCATATGCCTTCCTAACCACCTTATCTACCTGTGCTGCTACCTTCAGTGATCTATGGACAAGTACACCAAGATCCCTCTGACCTTCTGTACTTCCTATGGTCCTACCATCCATCCATCCATTGTATATTCCCTTGCCTTGTTAGACCTCCCAAATGTATCACCTCACACTTATCAGGATTAAATTCCATTTGCCACTGCTCTGCCCATCTTACCAGCCCATCTACATCGTCCTGTAATCTAAGGCTTTCCTCCTCACTATTTACGACACCACCAATTTTCATGTCATCTGCGAACCTACTGAACATACCTCCTATAATCACATGTAAATCATTAATGTACACTACAAACAGCAAGGGTCCTAGCACTGATCCCTGTGGTACACCACTGGTCACAGGCTTCCACTCGCAAAAACAACACTCGACCATTACCCTCTGTTTCCTGCCACGAAGCCAATTTTGGATCCAATTTGCCAAATTGCCCTGGATCCCGTGGGCTCTTACCTTCTGAACCAATCTCCCATGCGGGACCTTATCAAAAGCCTTACTGAAGTCCATGTAGACTACATCAACTGCTTTGCCCTCATCTACACATCTAGTCACCACCTCGAAAAATTCAATCACATTAGTTAGACACGATCTGCCCCTTACAAAGCCCTGCTGACTATCCCTGATTAATCCCTGCCTCTCCAAATGGAGATTAATCCTGTCCCTCAGAATTTTTTCCAATAGTTTCCCAACCACTGATGTTAGACTCACCGGCCTGTAATTACCTGGTCTATCCCTGCTACCTTTCTTGAATAATGGTACCACATTCGCTGTCCTCCAATCCTCTGTCACCTCTCCTGTGGCTAGAGAGGATCTGAAAATTTGTGTCAGAACCCTTGCTATCTCCTCCCTTGCTTCACATAGCAGCCTGGGATACATCTCATCTGGGTCTGGGGATTTATCCACTTTTAAGCCTGCCAAAACAGCTAATACTTCCTCCCTTTCAATGCTAACATGTTCAAGTATATCGTAAACTCCTTCCCTGATTTCTACACCTACATCGTCCATCTCCATAGCGAACACCGATGAAAAGTAATCATTTAAAACCTCACCTATGTACTCCAGCTCCACACACAGATTGCCACTCTGGTCCCTAATGGGCCCTACTCTTTCCCTGGTTATCCACTTACCCTTAATATACTTATAAAACACCTTAGGATTTTCCTTTATCTTGCCCGCCAATGTTTTTTCATGACCCCTCTTCACTCTCCTAATTACTTTTTTAAGAACCTCCCTACACTTTCTATACTTCTCTCGTGCCTCTGTTGTTTTCAGCACTCCGAAGCTGCCATAAACACCCTTTTTTTTCCTGATCCAATCCTCTATATCCTTTGACATCCAGGGTTCCCTGGACTTGTTGGTCCTACCCTTCACCTTAACGGGTACATGTTGGCACTGAACTCTCACTATTTCCTTTCTGAATGACTCCCACTGGTCTGATGTAGACTTTCCTACAAGTAGCTGCTCCCAGTCCACTTTGGCCAGATCCTGTTTTATCAGATTGAAATCGGCCTTTCCCCAATTCAATACCTTTATTTCAGGCCCATCTTTGTCCTTTTCCATAACTACCTTAAATCTTATGGTCACTAATCCCGAAATGTTCCCCCACTGACACTTCTACCACTTGTCCAGCTTCATTCCCTAAGATTAGATCCAGTACTGCCCCTTCTCTTGTAGGACTTTCTACATACTGGCTCAAAAAGCTCTTCTGTATGCATTTTAAGCCTTTCGCACTAAGACTATCCCAGGTGATATTGGTTAAGTTGAAATCCCCTACTATTATTACCCTATTATTTTTACACGTCTCTCAGATTTGCCTACATATCTGCTCCTCTATCTCTCCCTGACTGTTTGGAGGCCTGTAGTACACGCCCAGCCAAGTGATTGCCGCCTTTTTGTTTTTAAGTTCTACCCATATTGGAGTTTGCAAGTTCTCCCTGTGTTTGCGTGGGTTTCCTCCCACATGCCAAAGACTTGCAGGTTGATAGGTAAATTGGCCATTAGCAATTGCCCCTAGTATAGGTAGGTGGTAGGGAAATATAGGGACAGGTGGGGATGTGGTAGGAATATGGAATTAGTGTAGGATTAGTATAAATGGGTGGTTGATGGTCGGCACAGACTCGGTGGGCCGAAGGGCCTGTTTCAGTGCTGTATCTCTAAACTAAACTGAACATATGGCCTCACTTGAGGAACCTTCTAAGATATCATCCCTCCTTACTGCAGTAATTGACTCCTTGATCAACAATGCAATGCCACCTCCTGTTTTATCCCCTCCCGTGTCGCACCTGAAGGTTCTATACCCTGGAATATTGAGCTGCCAGTCCTGCCCCTCACTCAACTAGGTCTCTGTGTTAGAAATAATATCATAATCCCATGTGCTAATCAATGCCCTTAATTCCTTATTAGTAAGACTCCTTGCATTAAAATAGATGCAATCCAGCCCTGCATTTTTCACTTGTGCCTTAACAGGTCTAAATTTGCTCCGCCTTCCAGAATGACTCAGTTTCTCTTCTATATTTGACTGTGTCACCCCTTACTGTACCTCCACTCTGTATCCCATTCCCCTGCCAAATTATTTTAAACCTCCCCCAACAGCACGAGCAAACCTCCCAGCAAGGATGTTGGTCCCATTCCGGTTCAGATGCAACCCGTCCAACTTGTACAGGTCCCACCTTTGCCAGAAACAGATCCCGTGGTCCAGGAAACTAAAGCCCTCCCTCCTGCACTGTCTCCTCAGCCACGTATTCACCTGCTCCATCCTCCTATTCCTATACTCACTAGCACGTGGCACTGGGACCCATTTATGCATGCTCTCTGTTTTCTGCCAGCCAGCCAATCTTCTATCCATGCTCATATGTTACCCCCTACACCATGAGCTCCGACTTTGTGCAATAACCTTTTATGTGGCAGCTTGCAAATACCTTCTGGAAATCCAAATATAGTATGAAGTGTTGTAATGCAGGAAGTGCAACAGCCAATTTGCGCACAACAAGCTCCCACAATTGAAGATTATTTTCACCTTGTAATTCTATGAGGGGAATTATCAACTAAACACTAGATGGCCCCATCATGGGAGTAAGCATGTTGGAGAAACTATAATATACTCTCTTGTAGCATTTTGTTGTTCCTTGGTGCAAAATTCTTGAGGGTCTTGGAAGTTAAAAAGCTACTTGTAATTACTGCACCAATCTGAGTGTTTATTCGGATATAATAACTCACAAAAGCAACAATGCACTGTCCCAGTCCGGTCCAATCAGAGACAGTTCCTTGGATCATGGTTGGGGGTGAAGTAGCACCTTTTAGTGAATGTTTTTTTTTCAAATAGAGGACTGTGACATGTGCAAAGTCAGGTGATGTTTTGTAACATTCAGCTGTAAAGCAAAAAATTTGTAGCTTCAGACATGGAACTGGATGCAGATCATGACAGCTGTCACAGTGAATTCCTAATTAGTGAGGAGATATGGTAGCTCTTCACCATCCACTCTGTTTAATGTGTTGGAACAGACTGTGGTAGCTGAAGAGTCCAGTAAACTATTATACAAATGAAATCTGAAAAGCAAAGTTTTGTAACTGTCTTTTTTTTTATTCTCGGAATGTGGCAAACCTGGCATTTATTGCCCATTCCTAGTTGCCCTGAGTTTGATCGGACTGAGTGGCTTGCTAGGCCATTTCAGAGGACAGCTAAGAGGCAACTACATTGATGTGGGTCTGGAGTCACATATAGGCCAGACCAGGTATGGGCGGCAGGCCTCTGTTCCCAAAGGAAATCAGTGAACCTGTTTTTTTGACGACAATCTGATAGCTCCACGGTCATTTCTACTGATGCTGACTCCTTATTTCCAGATTTCTTTTTTAGTGTAGAATCAAGCAAAGGAGATTTGCTAGAGGTGCACAAGAGTACGGCAGATTTAGAAAAGGTAGGCAAAGATAAGCTGTTCCCATTAGTTGATGATACAAGGACTATGGGACAAAGATGCAGAGGAGTGTGAGGAAGAACATTTTTTTGAGCAGCGAGTGGTAATGACCTGGAAATTGCTACCTACAGGGTTTTGGAAGTGGAGACCATGAATCATTTCTAAAGGAAATTTGATGGGCACTTGAGAAAAATATACTTGCAGGGTTATGGAGATAGGGTAGGCAAATAGGACTAAGTAGATTGCTCTCCAGAGAGCCGGCATGGATTCAATGGGCCGAATGGCCTGCTGTACCATAATGACTCTATAACTAAATTTTTAAACTTCCGTGTTGGAATTTGAACTCCTATTCTCTGGGTTATTAGTCCAGTAACATAGTGGTTACGTTTGCAATCTAAAACTAGTAATTATTGATGACTGTGACAAAATTATACTTGTGTAGGCAAATCTCTATGGTAACTGGGCTTTTTGATATTTCCGGAGAATATAAAGAAAACTGTGTCACATTTCATTGTTGTTTGAGTTTTTTTGGACATTACAATGAGGCGTCCAGCTTGGAGCAATCAGGATTAAAAAGGTAAATAGGTTTCTAAATTAAATTTCACAGATTTTTTATTGAATATTCAGCATCACTAGTTTATTTTGTTTGCCATTTTTAACAAGGTTAATCAAGCTTTCTCAAGGTTTAAAATGAAGTCATTAAAACAAGTGTTGCATTGTTTGTAGAGAAGATGGTTGCACTGCAATTGCACTTGTATCTTGCCTCCCTTTGTCCACCTGCATATGTAAAGCAACAGATTTCTGACTCAGACTCGCTTCCCGATTTCTCCTTCTTCACTTTTATATCTGTTTTTTGCGACAGGAGGGGAGGTGAGAGGATTGGTGAGGGTTTTGCTGATCCAAAAATCACAGCTTCTTCAAATGCAGTGGATAAATCTGTCACACTCCCACGTCCCATCTGTTTTCTCCAGTTACATCAGTCATGGTGAAAGATGAAAAATTCCTCACCCTTGTCACTGTTAGGTTAAAAATATTGAGCTCCTGGAGGCAAGAAGCCTGCAAATAAAGGTTTGAATGCTTTTCACAAATATATTCAGCCCTCAAAAGCTCATGGAAAAGTACACTAGGCAGCTTTATACTAGCATGGTCTATATCTTAGATGTTGTCATTTTCTATTTATGTGTTTTATCGGCTGCAGATTGTATTGAAGAATTTTGAGATCTGAGGTTTACCACATCTCAAGAACCGTTTGTCACCAACGTGATGGGGTGCTAATTTTTTACAATTCCTCAGATAATGATGCAGTCCGTATCTGCATACAGCAAGACCTGGACAACATCCAGGCTTGTGCTGCTATGAGGCAGGTAATATTTGTGCCACATAATGACCAAATCTATCAAGAGAGAGCCAAACCACCTCCTTATGACATTCAATGGCATTTCCATTTCTGAATTCCTCCACCATCAACATCTTGGGGTCACAATTAACTACAAACTCAACAGATCAGTCACATAAATACAGTGGCCACTACAGCAGTTCAGAGACTGGACATTCTGCAGTGAGTGGTTCATCTTCTGACTCCCTAAAGCCTCTCCACCTTTGCTTTACTTTGCTTCCTTACCCATCCCTTTACCCGACCATTGGTCACAGAGCTTTCAACCACCTAGGGTCCTATTCTTTAGAACTGCCTCACTATTTCACTATGTCTCTTATGCCATCTTTCTGAAAAAAGTACTTTCCCAATACCTATCACTTTGAATTATAGACATCGTTTACTGGGGATGAGGGATTACAGTTACACGAATAGACTGGAGAAACTGGGCTTGTACTCCTTGGAGCAGAGAAGGCTAAGAGGAGATTTGATGAAGTTGTTTAAAATCACAAAGTGTTTAGATGCAGCAAGTAAAGAGAAACTGTGGCTGAAGGATCGATAACCAGAGGGCACAGATTTAAGGGGATCGGCAAAAGAGGCAGAGGTGGCCATGCTTATTGGTGAAGTGCCTGGGGCATAGCTTTCGATTAAAGATGATGTACAGTGCAAGATGTTGTTGTTAGGAAAGGGGAGATTAATCTGCCTGATCTTTAATTTCCATTATGTCTCATTAGTTTCGATTCCATTTGCTAACTCGAGTAGTCTCCAGTTATATCTGTGATAAGTTTTTGTTGCTTTTGATAACGCTCCTTTTTTTGCAGTCACTGGTAATTTGTTGTCCAAAATTAGCATCAGTATTTCAGAAGGAAGAAAGAACATAATTAAAATGTCTTGTTTATTTTCTGTATTTCCACAGTCTTATCCTGTGCAAGTATTCCCCATCCCAATTAGCTAGTGGTATGGAATGTCTTTAGTATGGTTACAGCAATAATAGCTCCTCAAATTTCTCCCCAAAGAAGATGGTTATTCACTGGTCATTAGATAGAAGAGGACAGAGTAGGTCATTGAGCCCTCAAAACATCGTCAGAATCTGACCCGCATTACTTAAATCAGCTGATTATGGAGTGAAATGACTTATCTGGCATCATGTGGAGGAGCAAGAACTTACTTCAATAAATTTTTTAAAAAGTCAGCAGAGTACAATTGGTTTGTGTCAAGTGAAATGTTACATTCATCATTTTTCAAATGGACAGAAATACAAAAACAGTTGCTTGGCCAATAGAGGGTGCTCATCAAATTCCAAACAGTGAGGAAAATATAACTGAAACAGAACTCCAAGGCACTTGGCCTGCAGTTGTGCCACATTTCACGGGTGCCAATTTGGTGGAGATTTGGAGATTTCACGCAGAAATGTGGAAAGAGGCAAAAGCGGAGCTGTAATTCAATGCCGCAAATATCTGAGTAAACTTGCCCAAGGCCAAGGAGCAAATTTGCCCATTGTTTGTTTAGGCTGGTGATTGGTGAGACCTATAATGCAGGTAGAGAGAAGTAAATGAATCAGGACAGCCAAGGAAGAATGGGCTGTCCAATTTCCAGTGTGCAAGCACGTTGGGACTGAAGAATAATTTGGTAATTTTAGTGGCACTTTAGGCCATCAAACAGGACCTTGTATTTGCACTACTCTGACAGTGGTGATCGAATTGTGTCAGTAGGATTTATATTATTTTTAACAACCTTTTGTCAGTGGCACCGTTTCCGAGACAATTTTGTGGACATTAAAGAAAGGCGTAATACAAATGTAATCAACATGTCAGCATTCGTGTTTCATTGAAAGAACAATAAAATACAAGAAACATTGTTATGACATCTTGATTTTATTTAGAGATACAGCACTGAAACAGGTCCTTCAGCCCACCGAGTCTGTGCCAACCAACAAGTACCCATTTATACTAATCCTACATTAATCCCATATTCCTACCACATCCCCTACCACCTACCTACACTAGGGGCAATTTACAATGGCCAATTTGCCTATCAACCTGCAAGTCTGTGGCTGTGGGAAGGAACTGGAGCACCCGGCAGAAACCCAAACGGTCACAGGGAGAACTTGCAAACTCCGCACAGGCAATACCCAGAACTGAACCTGGGTCGCTGGAGCTGTGAGGTTGTGGTGCTAACCACTGCATCACTGTGCCACTTGTTTAAACAAGCTGTGGGTATTAAACACTACATTTTAACATTGGAACCATAGATTACTCTTGCTCTTCCTGCATAAAAAGGTGGCAAAAGTAATCAAACGAAACAACTATTAATTAACTAAGGAAATGGCAATTTGTTGGGATCCAATTTACTTGCTTAATATTCAGCAAAGATTATCCTGCAGAGAGATTCAACTATTAGAATCCTGCTTCATTATTACAGTCGTGACATTACTCAGAATTTAACCAGTGAGAAACTGGTAAATGAAGAGGATGCAGTGAGAAGCAGTAGGGCTTTTGTTAATCACCTTAATTGAATTAAGGGTTTTCTTTTCTTTTAACTGGTCTTAACTTTTGGAAGAGAAGATGAAACAATTCATCTCAGCTTTTTGGCTTTGGACAAAGAGCATTTAGCCTTGCTGACAGACAGTCTCATTCTACAGCATGTAATAGTTTTCAAGTAACGTTAACATCCTATGTTGAGTCCATGCAGTAGTGTATTTAGATTATAACCAAAAGTCTTTCACTTCATCTGATGCCCACAGAATGCAGTGTTTGCACTTCCTTAAATCTATTCAGCACTAGGGTAGATTTACTAAAGTCTAGGGATAGAAAAAGATGATGGAAAGTTTAATTTTAGGGCAGCTGATCCATTGGTGAAAATTTCCAAGTGGCTCAGTAGCCATAGGCTACTGAAATTTTTAAAAGGTGTAAGCACAATTGGCTGTCCAACATGATTTCCTAGCAGCACTACAAAAGCAAACCTACTCTCTACTTTCCGCCAGGTTAAAGATGTTCAGAAATCTCACATATTGGCAAGATGACTATTCCAATTCGCTCCTGACCGGCCTCCCATCTTCCACCCTCATTCAACTTAAGGCCATCCAAAGTTCTGCTACCTGTATCCTAGCCCACACCAAGTCCCATTCACCCACCACCCCCATGCTTGCTGAATTTCATTGGCTCCCAATTGAGCATTATCTCGATTTTAAAATTCACATCCTTGTCTTCAAATTCCTTCATAGCCACACCCCTCCCGATCTATAACTTCCTCCAGCCCCACAACCTTCCGAAATATCTATGCTCCTTGAATTCTGTCCTCTTGCACATCCTTAATTTTAATCACTCTACCTTTGGTGGCCATGGCTTCAATTACCAAGATGCTAAGATCTGGAATACCCTCCCTCTGTAACAACCTTCACTCCTTTAAGACACATTTTAAACCTAACTCTTCGACCAAGCTTTCTTTGGTCATCTGTCCTAATATCTCCTTATGTGGCTTAGTGCCAAATTTTGTTTGATAACACTCTTGCAAAGCACCTTGAGACCTTTTCCTACATTAAAGGTAATACGTAACTAGAAGTTGTTGATGCTGTTGTTGTTGGAGATCAGAGGACATTCTATTCTTTCATTGTCACTTCAGATACTGGCATTAAGTTAGAAACAGAGGAACCACAATCGGCCCATCCACCCAGAAAGATCCTAAGGTTTCCACTCACATTTAAATATCAATTGTTTCTTAAAAGATTCCAGGATTTTCACCTAACCGACTCTTCCAGGAAGACTATTCCATCGATGATCAGTCTGTTAGTGAAGAAAAATTTCCTGACTTCAGTCGAAGTGTGTCTTTTACTGGTTTGATTCTATGTTTTTTTGTTCTACACATACTACTTTAAAGTAGAGCAATATTCCAGATTTACATTTTCCATTCCCTAAAGTGTCTTCAGAGCTTTCTAAGTATCTTATAAACCTCGACAAGTCTCTTGTCAAACACTTCCTTTTAATAACAAAACCTGTATTTTGCTCATTGTTTCTCATTACTCAGACTTTTGACACTATGGGTTAATTCTGTGGCTCTTTGCTACACTGTCTCCAGTGCTTGAATGTCTCCCTTGCATCACCAGTGACTGGAACTGCATGCAAGATTCAAGATGTGGTCTGACCAGAGCACTA
The DNA here is from genome assembly GCF_036365525.1 of Heterodontus francisci. Classification (NCBI taxonomy): domain Eukaryota; kingdom Metazoa; phylum Chordata; class Chondrichthyes; order Heterodontiformes; family Heterodontidae; genus Heterodontus; species Heterodontus francisci. The sequence continues at coordinate 29,887,724 of NC_090374.1, read as the reverse complement.
CACCATTTGGTCATGATTTCTGCTGACATGTGTTTCACTGTTTTTTGGCTATGTAATTTGACTTCCAATGGGTTTAGAGTCATAGAGTCATACAGCACAGAAGCAGGCCCTTCGGCCCATCGTGTCTGTGCTGGCCATCAAGCACCTAACCTAACTCATCCCATTTTCCAGCATTTGGCCCGTAGCCTCGTATGCTCTGGCATTTCAAGTGCACATCTAAATACTTCTTAAATGTTGTGAGGGTTCCTGCCTCTTCCACCTCTACAGGCAGTGCGTTCCAGATTCCAACCACCCTCTGAGTGAAAATTATTTTCCTCAAATCCCCTCTAAACCTCCTGCCCATTACCTTAAATCTATGCTCCTTGGTTATTGACCCCTCCGCTAAGGGAAAAGTTTCTTCCTATCTAACCTATCAATGCCCCTCATAATTTTGTATACCTCAATCATGTCCCCCCTCAGCCTTCTCTGCTCTAAGGAAGACAACTCTGCCTTTTCAGTCTCTTCATAGCTGAAATGCTTCAGCCCAGGCAACATCCTGGTGAATCTCCTCTGCATCCTCTCCAGTGCAATCATATCCTTCCTATAGTGTGGTGCCCAGAACTGTACACAGTACTCCAGCTGTGGCCTAACTAGCGTTTTATACAGCTCCATCATAACCTCCCTGCTCTTATATTCTATGCCTCAGCTAATAAAGGCAAGTATCCCATATGCCTTCCTAACCACCTTACCTACCTATGCTGCTGCCTTCAGTGATCTATGGACAAGTACACCAAGGTCCCTCTGACCTTCTGTACTTTCTAGGGTTCTACCATCCATTGTATATTCCCTTGCCTTGTTAGTCCTCCCAAAATGCATCACCTCACACTTCTCAGAATTAAATTCCATTTGCCACTGCTCCACCCATCTTACCTGCCCATCGATATCATCGTGTAATCTAAGGCTTTCCTCCTCACTATTTACGACATCACCAATTTTCGTGTCATCTGGGAACTTACTGATCATACCTCCTATATTCACGTCTAAATTATTAATGTGCACTACAAACAGCAAGGGTCCCAGCACCGATCCCTGTGGTACACTACTGGTCACAGGCTTCCACTCGACCATCACTCTCAGCCTCCTATCACTAAGCCAATTTTGGATCCAATTTGCCAAATTGCCTTGGATCCCATGGACTCTTACCTTCTGAACCAATCTCCCATGCGGGACCTTATCAAAAGCCTTACTGAAGTCCATGTAGACTACATCAACTGCTCTATCCTCTTCTACACATCTAGTCACTGCCTCAAAAAATTCAATCAAGTTAGTTAGACACAATCTGCCTCTGACAAAGCCTGCTGACTATTCCTGATTAATCCCTGCCTCTCCAAGTGGAGATTAATCCTGCCTCTCAGAATTTTTTCCAATAGTTTCCCAACCACTAATGGTAGACCCACCGGCCTGTAATTACCTGGTCTATCCCTGCTACCCTTCTTGAATAATGGTACTACATTCGCTGTCCTTCAATCCTCTGGCACCTCTCCTGTGTCCAGAGAGTATTTGAAAATTTGTGTCAGAACCCTTGCTATCTCCTCCCTTGCTTCACATAGCAGCCTGGGATACATCTCATCTGGGTCTGGGGATTTATCCACTTTTAAGCCTGCCAAAACAGCTAATACTTCCTCCCTTTCAATGCTAACATGTTCAAGTATATCACAATCCCCCTTCCTGATAGTTACACCTACATCATCCTTCTCCATAGTGAACACCAATGAAAAGTAATCATTTAAAACCTCACCTATGTCCTCCGGCTCCACACACAGATTGCTACTTTGGTCCCTATTTGGGCCTTACTCTTTCCCTGGTTATCCTCTTGCCCTTAATATACTTATAAAACACCTTAGGATTTTCCTTTATCTTGCCTGCCAGTGTTTTTTCATGTCCCCTCCTCCCTCTCCTAATTACTTTTTTAAGTACCCCCCACACTTTCTATACTCCTCTGGTGCTTTCAGCACTCTGAATCTTGCATAAGCCTCCTTTTTCTTCCTTATCCAATCCTCTATACCCTGGACATCCAGGGTTCCCTTACCTTAATGGGTACATGTTGGCTCTGAACTCTCACTATTTCCTCTTTGAATGACTCCCACTGGTCTGATGTAGACTTTCCTACAAGTAGCTGCTCCCAGTCCACTTTGGCCAGATCCTGTTTTATCAGATTGAAATCGGCCTTTCCCCAATTCAATACCTTTAATTCCGGTCCATCTTTGTCCTTTTCCATGACTACCTTAAATCTTACAGATTTATGGTGACTACCCCAAAATGCTCCCCCACTGACACCACTGCCACTTGTCCAGCTTCATTCCCTAGGATTAGGTCCAGTACTGCCCCTTCTCTTGTAGGACTTTCTACGTACTGACTCAAAAAGCTCTCCTCTATGTATTTTAAGAATTCTGTCCCCTTTAAACCTTTTGCACTAAGACTATCCCAGTTGATATTGGGGAAGTTGAAATCCTCTACTATTATTACCCTATTATTTTTACACCCCTCTGAGATTTGCCTGCATATCTGCTCCTCTATCTCTCCCTGACTGTTTGGAGGCCTGTTGTTCACTCCCAGTCAACTGATTGCCTCCTTTTTGTTTTTAAATTCTACCCATATGGCCTCATTTGAGGAACTTTCGAAGATATCATCCCTCCTTACTGCAGTAATTAACTCCTTGATCAACAGTGCAATGCCACCTCCTCTTTTACACCCTCCCCTGTGTATACCCTGGAATATTGAGCTGCCAGTCCTGCCCCTCCCTCAACCATGTCTCTGTGTTAACAATAATATCATAATCCCATGTGCTAATCAATGCCCTCAATTCATCTCAGCAGGTCTGGCAGCATCTGTGGAAAGAGAAGCAGAGATAACGTTTCGGGTCAGTGACCCTTCTTCGGAACCAGTTCCGAAGAAGGGTCACTGACCCGAAACGTTAACTCTGCTTCTCTTTCCACAGATGCTGCCAGACCTGCTGAGTGATTCCAGCATTTCTTGTTTTTGTTTCAGATTTCCAGCATCCGCAGTATTTTGCTTTTATCCCTCAATTCATCTGCCTTACTAGTAAGACTCCTTGCATTAAAATAGATGCAATCCAGCCTTGCATTTTTCTCTTGTGCCTTAACAGGTCTATATTTGCTCTGCCTTCCAGACTGACTCAGTTTCTGTTTTATATTTGACTTTGCATCACCCCCTACTGTACCCCATCCCACTGCCTAATTAGTTTAAACGCCCCCCCAACAGCACTAGCAAACCTCCCAGCAAGGATGTTGGTCCCGTTCCGGTTCAGGTGCAACCCGTCCAACTTGTACAGGTCCCAGCTTTGCCAGAAACAGTCCCAGTGATCCAGGAAACTAAAGCCCTCCCTCCTGCACCACCTCCTCAGCCATGCATTCATCTGCTCTATCCTCCTATTTCTATACTCACTAGCACGTGGCACCGTGATTAGCCAGAGATTACAACCTTTGAGGTCCTGCTTTCAATTCTGTTACCTAGCTCCCTAAATTCTTGTTGCAGGACCTCATCCCTCTTTCCACCCATGCCAATGATACCAATGTATATCACGACCTCTGACTGTTCACCCTCCCCCTTCAGAATGTCCTGCAGACGTTCCATGACATGCTTGACCCGAGAACCAGGGAGGCAACCTACTATCCTGTTTGTTGATTGCTGCTGTGTATTGGCTGGATATGTTGCCTGTCAATTCTAATTAGACACTTGTATCTGTTTTGGGTTCTTTCTTGACTCGGGGCTGAATTTTTGCCATGAAGGCAGGAAATAGGAGCTGGGGTTTTTTTTCGGTCAAAAACCCATCTCCAGTGGGAAACTGATAAAAGTAAAGATTATCATGGGGATGAGGCCTTAACTGATATGGAAACAGGTTTCCTGTTCACTTAAACCCAGTGGGGACGGGAATGAAAGCAGGTCAGATGAAGTGTGGAACTGATTTCGAATCCCCATGGCAAACATCACTGAGACTGCTGGTTGTCCTAAGGAAGAAATCTGTTAATTGTGCCAAAGCCTTCCACAGCAGCAGAGGGAAGTGAGATGTCGCAGGAGAGCCAGAGGCCTGGCCACAGGGCAGGGCTTCCCCTTGCTTCATTGATGCTGACCTGGATCTAATGTTGGAGGCCGTGAGGGAGAGGATGGAGGTCCTCGTCCTGGAGGATGGAAGGAGGAGGCCACCTCGTTGTGAGCAAGGACACCTCTCTGTTCAGCAACATTTCCCTCTGCCTCCTCTTCCTCCTCCTCTCACTTCCTGCTCCTCCCCCAATGAGCTGTCTCCTTCTAGGGCCTTACCATTCATACCTTTCTGGAAGCCCATGTTACGGTGAGCGCAGCAGACCACCACAATAACTGAGACCCTTGCAGGAGGGTATTGGAGGGCAGCACCCAACCAGTCTCGACATCGGAATTGTATCTTCAGAAGCCTGATAGCCTGTTCAATGATTGTCCTACTGAGCAGGTGCCATTGGTTGTATCACCACTGTGTATCTGTTTGGGGCTCCTGCAGAGGGGTGAGCAGCCATGTCTTCAAGGGATATCCCTTGTCCCCCAGGATCCATTCATGCACCTTGGGATTTGGAGTGAAGTTCAGAGGCAGCCTAGACTGTTGGAGGATAAAGGAGTCATGGCAGCTGCCAGGTAAGTGAGGACACACATAGAGGAAGCTGTTTGTTGTGGTCACAGACCAGTTGGATGTTGAGGGAGAGAGAACCTAAATCTGAGTGGGCAGTCGCTGGGTAGCTTGATGGCCACAAGGATGCAATAGATGATGCCCTGCACCTTGGGGAATCCAGTGCCGGTGGCGAAACCCCATGCCCTCTAACCCTGTGAGGCTGCATCTATCGTGAAATGAATGTACTGTCCAGTTCTGACAAAGAGAGCATCAGTGACCTGCAAGATGCAGTAGTGGTGTGCAGCCACTTACTAAATGCCACTAAGGGCCCAGGTGATCCTTGGAAGTAGTCATGAGTAAAGAAGTTCAAGGTCACGACTTTGACAGCTACTGGCAGGGTATGGCGACCAGCGCTGCAAAGTGTGAGGTTTTCGGCAACAAGGTCACAGATGACTGCGACCATCTGCCTGGAGAGTCTAAGTTTCCTCAGTCATCTCCAGGTAGCTCCGTCTTTGGCGGTAGATACTGTCATGAGGGTATGGGCTCCATTGCCTTCCTGTCTCCCTTTTCACTCCCATGCCCTCCGGCTCCTCAGGATTCTGCCTTCCCTGTGGAAAGTGTTGTCCCTCATCGCACTGGGCCCAAAATCTGACATTCGTGCCCCAAATGCCAGTTGCAGCCTTCCTTTTGGACAGGTGGCCTCCCAGTTGTCCTTGGCAGCCTTGCCCCCTGCTCTTCTGCCCCCACAATGCTGGGGGAGTGATGACCCCATTCAATGCCTGAGTGCTGTGTCCACTCTCCTTGCCATCTGCACTGTGCCAAGGGCACGTCCTTAAGAAATGCTGAGTCTGCCTTTGATCCACTGACCCTGTTATGGTAATGCCCTGGGGCAGCCATGACTGGCTCCCTGCTCTGTACCCGCTTCCCTTCAGCAGATCTGCAACACACACCTCCTGAACCCTGTGCAGCCCTTTCAGAATTCCACCCTCTCCCTTCAACAACCTCTTAACGAACTTTTTAAATACTTTTATTAGCCTCAATGGGGAGGACAGCAGGATTGCTATTGCACCCTCCCCGCTGCCCTGGTTGACAGGGTCCATGGCTGTCTCTGTTCTATTTCAGGCACTTCTGCTCTCATCCCATCCCCTCTCCCATAACCATGATATGGTTCCCTTTGTCCTCACTTTCCACCCCACCAGTTTCTGTTTTCAACGGAGCATCCTGCGCCATTTCCGCCACCTCCACCGAGATGCCACAACCAAACACATCTTTCCCCTTCCCTCCGCTTTCAGTATTCCAAAGTCACCATTCCCTCCCTGACACCCCGATCCATTCCTCAGTCACCCCCAACATCCCCTCCCTTTCCTACGGCACCTTTCCCTGCAAGCACAGGAGGTATAACATTTGTTCTTTTACCTCCTTCCTTCTCACCATCCAAAGCCCCAAACACTCCTTCCAGGGTGAAACAGCGATTTACTTTACTTCTTTCAATTTAGTGTACTATTTTTGCTGCTCACAATGTGGTCTCCTCTACATTGGGGAAACCAAATGCAGACTGGGTGATCACGTTGCGGTACACTTTCATTCAGTCCGCTGGCAAGTTTCATGAGAACATAAGAAACAGGAGCAGGAGTAGACCATATGGCCCGTTGAGCCTGCTCCTCAATTCAATGTGATCATGGCTGATCTTGGGCTCCAACTCCACTTTCCCGCCCACTCCCCATATCCCTTGATTCCCTGAAAGACCAAAAATCTGGCTATCTCAGCCTTAAATATATTCATTGATGGTACATCCACAAATTCCAATTATTCACACCCTTTGCATGAACAAATTTCTTCTCATTTCAGTCCCAAATGATCGGCCCCTTATCCTGAAACTATTTTTTGTTCTTTCATGGGTTGCAGGCATTGCTGGCAAGGCCAGCATTTGTTCTCCATCCCTAATTGCCCTTGACAACCAATGGCTTGCTGGGCCATTTCAGAGGGAAGTTAAGAGTCAACTCCATTGCTGTGGGTCTGGAGTCACATGTTGGCCAGACCAGGTTTGGACAACAGATTTCCTTACCTAAAGAACATTGGTGAGTCAGATGTGTTTTTACAACAATCAATGATAGTTTCAGGGCACCAGATTTTTATTAATTAATTAAATTTAAATTCTACCAGCTCCCATGGTGGGATTTGAACCTGTGTCCCCAGGATATTAGCCTGAACCTCTGGATGCACTTTGGGAGGACTAACAGGCAAGGGAATATACAATGGATGGTAGGACCCTAGGAAGTACAGATGGTTAGAGGGACCTAAGTGTACTTGTCCACAGATCACTGAAGGCAGCAGCACAGGTAAATAAGGTGATTAGGTAGGCATATGGGATACTTGCCTTGATTAGCCAAGGCATAGAATATAAGAGCAGGGAGGTTATGATGGAGCTGTATAAAACGCTAGCTCAAATGCTGTGTGCAGTTCTGGTCAGCACACTATAGGAAGGATGTGATTGCACTGGAGAGGGCGCAGAGGAGATTCACCAGGATGTTGCCTGGGCTGGAGCATTTCAGCTATGAAGAGAGACTGGATAAGCTGGGTTTGTTTTCTTTGGAACAGAGAAGGCTGAGGGGGAACCTAATTGAGGTATACAAAATTATGAGGGGTATTGATAGGATAGAGAGGAAGAAACTTTTTCCTTTAGCGGAGGGGTCAATAACCAGGGGGCATAGATTTAAGGTAAGGAGCAGAAGGTTTAGAAGGGAGTTGAGGAAAAAAAATTTCACCCAGAGGGTGGTTGGAATCTGGAACACACTGCCTGAAAAGGTAGTAGAAGTAGGAATCCTCACAACATTTAAGAGGTATTTAGATGAGCACTTGAAATGCCATAGCATACAAGGTTATGGGCCAAGTGCTGGAAAATGGGATTAGATTGGATGAGTGTTTGATGGTTGGTGCGGACACGTTGGGCTGAAGGGCCTGTTTCTGTGCTGTATATCTCTATGACTCTGTGACTCTATTAGTAGCTAAGTGACATTACCACTATACCACCATCTCCCCTTTACAACTGTGCCCCATTGTTTTAGATTTCCCAGCCAAGAGAAACAGCATCTCAGTATTTACCCTGTCAGGCCTCTTCAGAATCTTGAATGTTTCAATCAGATCACCTCTCATTCTTCTAAACTCCAGAGAATATAGACCTAATTTACTCAGCCTCTCATCATAGGACAACCCTCTCATCCCAGCAACCAATTTAGTGAACCTTCACTGTGCAGCCTCCAATGCAAGTATGTCCTTCCTTAAATTGGAGACCAAAATTGCATACAGTATTCCAGGTGTGGTCTCAGCAGAGCTCCATACAATTGTAACAAGACTTCTTTATTCTTGTACTCCAATACCTTTACAATAAAGGGAGACATGCCATTTGCTTTCCTAATTGCTTGCTGTAACTGCATGCTAACTTTTTGTGTTCCTTGTATGTGTATACCAAAGTGTCTCTGAACACCAACATTTATAAGTTGCATGACTTTCAAAAAATATTCTGCTTTTCTATTCTGATGACCAAAGTGAATAACCTCACATATTATACTCCATCTACCACCTTGTTGCCCACACATTTAACCTGTCTATATCTCTGTGTAGCCTCTTTGTGTCCTCCTCACAGCTTGAATTCCCAGTTAGCTTTGTATCATCAGCAAATTTAGATGCATTACTCTCTGTCTCTTTCTCTAAGTCATTCATATAGATTTGAAGTAGCTGAGGCCCCAGCACTGATCCTTGCGGCACTCCACTAGTCACAGCTTGCCAACTTGAAAATGCTTCATTTATCCCTACTCACTCCTTTCTGTCCATTAACCAATCCTCTATTCACGTTAATATATCACCCCCAACTACATGAGCCCTTATCTTGTGCACTAACCTCTTGTGTGCCTTTTGAAAATCCAGGTATACTACATCTACTGGTTTCCCTTTATCTACCCTATAGTTACATCCTCACAAAACTCTAATAAATCTGTCAAACAAAATTTCCCTTTTGTAAAACCATGTTGATTTGGTCTAATTGTGCTTTTCTAAGTGTGTTGTTAAGACATCCTTAATAATGAATTCCCGGCGACTGATGTCAGATTATGAGGCCTGTAGTTTCCTGTTTTCTCTCTCTCTCTCTCCTTTCTTGAATAGCTATGCTACATTTGCTAATTTCTAATCTGCTGGGACTGTTCCAGAATCTAGGGGAATTTTGGGAAATCATAGCCAGCGCATCCATTATCTCTGCAGCTATCTCTTTTAGAACCCTAGAATGTAGGCCATCTAGTCCTGGGAATTGGTTTTGATTTTGATTTTATTCCCTTGAGTTTCTCCAATACTTTTTCTCTGCTGATATTAATTACTTTAATTTCACTCATTAGCCCCTAGGTTACCTTCTATTTCTGGTATGTAACTTATGTCTTCTACTGTGAAGACAGACACAAAATATTTGTTCAATGTTCCTGCCATTTCCTCATCCCCAATGATAATTGCACCTGTCTCTGCTTCTAAGGGGCCAACGTTTACTTGAGCTACTCTCTTCCTTTTCATATACTTTCTTATGGCTGAGGTGGGAGGAGTGCACTGTCTTTCTGTAGTTCCACTTCTCCACGGGTCACAACATGGAATTAAATGTTTACCCAGTGACTGATACAGCCAATTATATACTCTATTTTTATTTCAAAATAAAATTCACCAACCAGGTTTCTTTAATAAACAATAAAATTATCAATTTATTATAAAACAAGACATTTTCAGTAAAGATGCAAAGCATTTACACACAGATTGAAATATAAAAGTTCCCTTCTGACTTAACCCAGCACACACACATACCACACCGGTTAAAGAAAAAATGAGGAGATTTTCTCTTCAGCGATCAATTTACCAAATAGACAAAAATACCTGTTAATTCTTGAAGGAAAAGGAAAAGATATGGAATGATATCAGTTGTCCCTTTATTCTGGCATCCCAAATATGCATAGACGTCTATCACTGGGATCTCTTTGGAACAGTTCTCATCAGGCAACGTCAAGGATTAGTCTGGCAGGCTTTCCAGGAGAAATGTGGCATCAGGGGTTTCAGCCATCACACACTGGATTCTCAGGGCTTCTCAGAGAGGTGGTGAAAGGATGAATCAGCTGCTTCTCTCTTAGCAGGCTGACCTGACCTCCAACTGACTCAAAACAAACCAAAACGAAACCAACTCTTGATCACCATGAATCTTGAGATGTCACTTCTCTGTAAACAACTCCCCCTAGTCATCAAGGCCTTGCTGTTTACTTTGCTGAAGACATGTGACTTCCAGTAAGCATGTTTCTAAACCAAACCACAAAGCCCTTCCAGTGACCTTTATTTTTTTTTAAAAATCAAAGTCCAGCATCTACGTAATCTCTTCAGCCCTCCAAAGGAATCTATTTCCACAATTTTAAGACATGAGTCCTCACAAAATATTAAAAAATGGAAGTACTTTCATAACAACTTGTAAAGGTTCTTACAATCTGTTTTTATATTCCTCATAGTTAATTCTCATTCTATTTTTTCTCTTTTTATTAACTTATTTGGTGGCCCTTTACTGGTTTCCAAAACACTTCCAATCCTTAGACTTACTATTATTCTTTGCAATATTCTAAGTCTTTTTAATCCTTAACCTATTCTTAACCTCCTTAGTAAGCCACGGATGGATCTTTCTTGCTGAGTTTTTGTTTTTCAATGAAATGTATTTTTGTTGAACATTTTAAATTGTTTCTTTAAATGTTTACCGCTGTTTATTTACTGCCATATCTTTTAGTCTATTTACCCAATCAACCTTAGCCAGTTCTCCCCTCATAACTATGTAATTGGCTTTATTTAAGAGTGTGTTGTTTTCAAACTTAATGTGGAATTCAATTGTATTATGATCACTATTTATAGTGGATTGTTACTACGAGATTACTAATGAACCCTCCCTGTTTGTTCAGTGCTAGATCTAAAATAACTTTATCCCTCGTTGGTTCCACAACATATTGCTCCAAGAAATTGTCACAAAACATTTTATAAACTTATCTTCCAGACCACTCTTGCCAATTTGATTGGTCCAGTCTATATGTAGATTAACGTCCCCCATAATTATTACATTGCCTTGGTTAGAAGCTCCAATAATTTATTGTTTAATGCTCCGTCCAACATTATAACTACTGTTAGGGACCTATAAACAACTCCCACGGGCATTTTCTAACCCTTGTTATTCCTAATCTCCACCCATACTGATATACTTCCTGATTTTCTGAACCAAGATCCTTTCTCACTAATGTCCTTGTGTCATCCTTTATTATCAGGGCTATCCCTCCTCCTTTTCCATTCTGCCTGTCTTTTTGAAAAATTGTGTACCTTGGACTATTTATTTCCCAACCTGGGTCACCTTGTAACCATGTCTCTGTAATGGCGATTAGATCTAAAACATTTATCTCTATTTGTGCCATTAGTTCATCTGTCTTATTGTGGATGCTCAGTGCATTCAGTTAAAGTGACTTCAATTTTCTTTTACTACTATTCCCTACATGGTCCTTACTCTCTGATGCTCTATTACTGTTAAACCCTCTGTCCCTTCCTGTCCCACTCAGCTTATCTTTTCCCACATTGATATTAGATTAGATTAGAGATACAGCACTGAAACAGGCCCTTCGGCCCACCGAGTCTGTGCCGACCATCAACCACCCATTTATACTAATCCTACACTAATCCCATATTCCTACCAAACATCCCCACCTGTCCCTATATTTCCCTACCACCTACCTATACTAGTGACAATTTATAATGGCCAATTTACCTATCAACCTGCAAGTCTTTTGGCTTGTGGGAGGAAACCGGAGCACCCGGAGAAAACCCACGCAGACACAGGGAGAACTTGCAAACTCCACACAGGCAGTACCCGGAATCGAACCCGGGTCCCTGGAGCTGTGAGGCTGCGGTGCTAACCACTGCGCCACTGTGCCGTGGATATACTTTTCTATTGCCTCAACTTTTATCTTTGGGTTTCTAAATCTCCCTTCACCTGAACCCTCTTCCCCCTCTGTTCATTTAAATCCATTTTTCCCTACTCTGACCATATTTGCTGGTGCACTCTTATATTTGTACGCTTGGCCCTTACTATCACACTCTGGTTACCATTACCTGTATCGTTACCCTGCACTATTGCCATGTCATTTCTCTTTAACTTTCCAAACCTCCCCCCACAAGAACTCTCCCCCCTGCCCCCCCCCCCATTATTTAGTTTAAAGCCCGCTCAACAGCCCTAGTTAGAGAACTCGCCAGGACACTGGTCCCAGTGCAGTTCAGGTGAAGACAGTCACAATGGTACAGCTCCCTCTTTCCCCAAAACTGGTGCCAGTGCCCCATGGATCAAAATCCACTTCTCCCACACCAATCTTTGAGCCATTCATTTAACTCTCTAATCTTATTTACTCTATGCCAATTTGCTCGTGGTTTAGGTGGTCATCTGCTTTTTAATTTAGCCCCGAGCTGCTCATACTCCTTAAGCAGAACATCTTTCTTAGTCCTATCTATGCCATTGGCACCACGACAACTGGATCCTTCCCCTCCACTCCAAGTTCTTCTCCAGCCCCGGAGACATGTCCCTAACCCTGGCTACGAGCAGGCAATACCACCTTCAGGACTCATAATCTCGGCTGCAGAGAACATTATCTATCCCTCTAACTATACTGTCCCCTACTACAACTACATTCCATTTACTCCCCCCACTTGAATGGCCCCTGTGTCATGGTGCTGTGGTCAGTTTGTTCATTCTCTCTGCGCTGTGAAACCTTTTGTCATTTAATCTCTAAAATAAAATCAAAGTGCTGGAAATACTCAGCAGGTCGGGCAACATCCCATGTCATTTAATCTCTCCTGGCCTGCACCCTGTCATGGACCTTCCCTTCTGCTCTTCTTCTCACCCTCCGCCCATTCACTTGCTCAAAACCGATGTCATTTCTCAATTTTCCCAGTTCTGATGAAAGGTCTCAGACCTGAAATTTTAACTGTTTCTCTCTCCACAGATGCTGCCTGACCTGCTGAGTATTTCCAGCATTTTCTGTTTTAATTTCCGGCTTGCCCAGATCCCAAGAGCACATCAAAAAAAGATGACATGATAAGTCAGGGTCTGATAAATTACACTTTTACTCAAGTGTCTGAAGCACTCTATTTATAATAGAACAAACTTGTTCCTCATCCTGCAACATGAAAGCACCCCTGCTATTACCTTCCTGGAGAAGGGTTCTCTGAATGAAACAGAGGGACATTTTGATTATTTTGGTGACTTTGTTGGGCAATTACAATTTTAAATGAAGTCAAATCCCATGAAAACTTATTAATTTCTCCTAATGATGCCCCATCCCAAATGAACACATTAGAGTGCTAGTTAAATAAAAGCAAAATACTGCGGATGCTGGAAATCTGAAATAAAAACAAGAAATGATGGAAATACTCAGCAGATCTCGCAGCATCTGTGGAGAGAGAAGCAGAGTTAACATTTCAGGTCAGCGACCCTTCTTCAGAACTGGCAAATATTATAAATGTAAAAGGTTTTAAGCAAGTAAAGCGGGGGTGGGGCAAGAGATAACAAAGGAGAAGGTGTAGATAGGACAAGGTCACAGAGAATAATCAACCAGAAGGTCATGGAGCAAAGGCAAACAATATGTTAATGGTGTGTTGAAAGACAAAGCATTAGTACAGGTAGGGTGTTAACAGACTGAAAACTGAACAGCCACAAGTACAAACATGAAAAAAACAGTGGGTAGGCAAACTGAACAAGCTAACATAAAATAAAATAAACACAAAAAAGTACTAGTTAACCCAAATTATCTCCACTGTAACAGCGTGTGGTGAAAGTGTGTTCAATATATTTTGTCCTAGGATCATTCAGTTGAAATAACATCCACTATGCTGGGTAACAGCCTTTTGTTTTTTACAGTTCACTGACTGTACACATATATAAGCTATTCATTAAGCTAAATTTACTTTAGATCATGTCTTCTATCATTTGTAATCATGTTAGCCAGTTTGGCAGATTAATATCTCTCCATATCAACATTATCAATTTTCTTCATTTTATAAGCTAAATTATTTCTTCCCGTAATCCTTTTTTCATTCATCATAGATTTTCTTGATTTTATTATTCATTCTTGGGATGCGAGCATCACTGGAAACTCCAGCATTTATTACCTAATTGCCCTTGAGAAGATGGTGGTGGGCCATCTTCTTGAACTGTTGCAGTCCTTGTAGTGTAGGTACAGTGCTGTTAGGGAGGGAGTTCCAGGACTTTGACCCAGTGACAGTGAAGGAACAGCGATATAGTTCCACGTCAGGGTGGTGTGTGGCTTGGAGGGGAACTTGCAAGTGGTGGTGTTTGCACCTGCTGTCCTTCTCCTTCTAGGTATTAGAGGTCACAGGTTTGGAAGGTGCTGTTAAAGGACCCTTGGTGAGTTGCTGAGATGCGTCTTGCAGACAGTGCACAGGGAGTGAATGTTGAAGATGGTGGATGGGGTGCCGATCAAGCAAGATGCTTTGTCTTGGATGGTGTTGAGCTTCCAGAGTGTTGTTGGAGCTGCACTCATCCAGGAAGGTGGAGGGTATTCCATCAAACACCTGACTTGTGCCAGATGGTGGACAGACGTTGGGGAGTCAGGAGGTGAGTTACTCGCTGTAAAATTCCCAGCCTCTGACCTGCTCTTGTAGCCACTGTCGGTGCCGTTGAAGGAGCTTTGGCAATTGTTCTATGATATAAAACCTGGAATCGTACCAATCACAGGGGAAAATTTTACCTTTTTTATCACTGGACAAAAGACAAGTGAAAGTGAATCGGCACTCTGTTTGACACCTTGCCCTGTGTACTTTTCCACAAAGCTAAATAAATACATGGAGTGTAATGAGTTCTTTTATGTTGTTTGATGCAACGTAAATGAGATGCATGGAGTCCAGTTGGTTGAATATCTCAAACAGGTTTATTACAGCTAAACTATTATACAGTACAGAGCAAACTATTTACAGAACCTTACCCTGGGTGTTACAGTTGCAGAGTGACTCTGGCTCTGAGTCACATGACTATATCCTGGCACTTAGCTCATTAGCATACTAAGATCTTTAAGGGACATCACTCTTAAAGGCGATCATACAACAGTGGGAGAAAGGATATTCTAAAAGAGTGAGCTAAAGTAGGGTGGGAGGAAGCTCGTGTGGAATTTTAACATCGGTGCAGGTCAGTTGGGCCGAATGCCTGTTACTGCGCTGGAAATGCTACATAAAATGACCCCAACAACTCCTAGATAGATGAAGACCAGTGCCTCCTAGATGAGGGTTGGTTGAAGGCAACTGAGGGATTCCCACTGAGGGATCTGTTACTAGGAAACTTTGGATTATTTCAATGATTCACATTGAAACTGCCGTGCAGTTACAATATTAAATGAAACAACATTTTGGGGGGAATTTTCTGCTCTCCTCTGCAGCAAGTTTGGAAGTGGGGAAAGCATAAAATTGGCTGGGATGATCCTGCCACTTTCCGCCTCTGCCTAAATTAAGCCTGTGAACGGCCTTCCTGCCCTGCCGGCAATTGAGGCCCTTAACTGGGCAATTAGTGCCCAATTAAGGGCTTCATCCATCCGCCATTGCAATTAGCTCAGCAGAGGGTAGCCCTGTCGCTGCAAGTGAACCCCATGCAGGTTGATTGACGTCTCCAGGGGAAATCCCTTATTAAAAAGCACTTAATGCCTGAACGGGGGACTTGGCATGGGAAGAGAATGGGTCTGCTGAAAGCAACCCCCTGCCTCTGCCAATAACCCCCCTACAGCACGCGCCCCCCCCCTCCACCCGCAACCCCACCCTGTGAGACTCCTCCCGCACTGACCTACCTACGGCCTGGGTCCAGCACCAGTCCTGGGCCTCTGGTGGGTGCTCTACCGGCGGCAGCCACTGCCTCTGTGGTGGCGCTATCAGTTAAAGAGCTGCCAGCCTCTGATTGGCCAGCAACTCTCCGAGTGCTGGACTTCCATCGCCGGGGTTCTTGATTCCGTGGAAGGCCTGCTGCTGTCCACTTTTATGACGAATTGGCATTTGATTCGGCGGGCCTCCCACAGAAGAGGTGATGCCGGGTTCTCGGTGTCACTCTTTCTAGATGTTGAGACCCTCATCACCAGGATAAAATCCCCGCCTTTGTGTTTGAAAGCCTTGCGTTACTCACTTTCCTATTTACTAATACTGTGACCACTATATACACATTCCAATACATGATCTCCCAATACTTAATGCTTACTTACTGTCCTCCTTTCCCACTTACCCAGCTTCTGTACTTGCTTAAAACCTGTGACAGTTGTTCCATTTTCCAGCTTTGAAGAAAGATCATCATTCTGAAACGCTAACTCTGCTTCTCTCTCCACAGATGCTGCCTGACCTGCTGAGTATTTTCTGAATTGGTGTCTTTATTTCAGATTTCCAACATCCACAGTTATTTGCTTTTGTGTTACTTAACAATCTTTCACTGTCACTTCTTGGACTTGTCATTCCTGGATCGATTCATGCGACTCCACAATTAGTTTGCCTTGAGCTCTGCGACCCTAGTTTGTAAGTATGCTTCAGGGTTGGACTTCTGGGAAGGTTTTCAGCTGGAACTTTGACAGAAGATTTCATGGAAAACTTGGCATACCATGAACATCACCCCCTTTGTGTTTGCAGGCAGTGGGAGGAGAACAGTGACATTGTTTCATATTGAGGGATAATTTTAACTCCTGAGTGGAAAGCTGGCAGAGGCACTGACCATTTCATTGCGCATACCTCACTAAAATAAACAGGCAACCGGAGGCCACTCTCTGGGTTCTGGTCAGAGCACATTGGGCAGCCTGGAGGCACTGAGATGGAGAGATGGGGGAAGGAAGACTCAGGAAGATTCGGGAAGGTTCTGTGCACGCAGAATGAATGTGCAGGTAAAATGGAGCAGGGGCCTTGACCATTCCTTTTCCAAACCAATCTGACCGACTACGATTTTAAATTGCAGATGGCAAGGCCATCTCTTCACCAATAGGCAGGGTCATGTATAAATATACGGATCAGGTTCCAATGGTGTCATCAGGATTCGACTTGTGCTTGGAGCCTGAGCAGAGGAACAGTTGCTTACCCCACTAGGCCTAACTGGGACCAGTAGACAAGGCCAGAAGGTGCCCAGTAAAATAAGTTATTTATGTTTTCTTTTACCTTTTTTGTGAGCCCAGAGGAGTAGGAGTGGCGCTCGCAATGAGACCTTAGGCATCACCCACTCTTAGGGCCGGATCTTGTTCTCCTGATGTCGGGTTATAAAATCCTGGCATTTTAAATTTGAATCAAGGCCAGGAATGCGTGATGTTAGCTTTGTCATTTGAGATTGTGAGCTTTGGGCTGAGTAAATATGCACCTCATATCTGGAAATGTCTTGTGTCATTGACAAATTGAAAGTGCTATGAGTTCTCCAAAATGCTCAGTACAGGAATGCTTGTTGTCTCTCAGTGATGGCAGCTACCTGAAAGCAGCCACACTACTTGCTATGCCAACCAGGCAGTACATCAGAAGACAGATGAGAGCAATTCATCTGGTGAACAAGTAGATGAAACAGGGGAGCAGCAATTCATGCTCCATCTGGATCGGAAGATCTATTGATTACAAATTTGTTTGCCTATTGGCAAAGGGATTTGTCAAACAAATTTGCTTTGTGGAGAGAAGGTATGTTCTGAGGTGTGAGAAGCTCGAATGGCAGCCCAAGGTTCTTGAGTTCGCTTGTTTGTACTGCTCAATCAGTGAGACAGAAGCCCATGGAGCTCATGTTACAAATCCACAATATGTTGTTTAAGAGACTCCTGAAAAAGACACTCTAGGTAAATTTACTGATCCCGTGTTTTCAGCTGAGAGTCATACTTGAAGGGAACGTCACTCAATGAATTGAGGCCATGCTTTTATTGCCCTAGCTCGGCCCTGTGTTTCCTTCCAAGTAGTTTCCCTGTTGGTTGGGGAGGGGAGGGCAGATGCAGTACATTTACCCTGATAGGAATTTAAAAACACATTATTTTGGTGTCAGTAAATTGAGTTTTTTCAAAGTGCAGGGAAGAAGAGAGCCAGAGTACTCCAAGTGTTTTTTTATTCATCTGTGGGAATCGCTGGCTAGGCCAGCATTTATTGCCCATCCCTAATTGCCCTTCAGCTGAGTAGCTTGCTAGGCCATTTCAGAGGGCATTTAAGAGTCAACCACATTGCTGTGGGTCTTTTTTTAAATTCATTCATGGGATGTGTGTGTCGCTGGCCAGGCCAGCATTTATTGCCCATCCCTAATTGCCCTTGAGAAGGTGGTGGTGAGCTGACTTCTTGAACCGCTGCAGTCAATTGGGGGTAGGTATACTCACAGTGCTGTTAGGAATGGAGTTCCAGGATTTTGACCCAGCGACAGTGAAGGAACGGCGATATAGTTCCAAGTCAGGATGGTGTGTGACTTGGAGGGGAACTTGCAGGTGATGGTGTTCCCATGCATTTGCTGCCCTTGTCCTTCTAGTTGGTAGAGGTCACAGATTTGGAAGGTGCTGTCTAAGGAGCCATGGTGCATTGCTGCAGTGCATCTTGTAGATGGTACACACTGCTGCCACTGTGCATCGGTGGTGGAGGGAGTGACATATAGGCCAGACCAGGTAAGGATCTAAAGGATATTCGTGAGTCAGATGGGTTTTTACAACAATCGACAATGGTTTCATGGTCACCATTAGATTAGCTTTTTAATTTCAGATTAATTAATTGAATTCAAATTTCACCATCTGCTGTGGTTGGATTCAAACCCATGTCCCCAGACCATTAGCCTGGGTTTCTGGATTACTCGTTCAGTGACATTACCACTATCCCACCGCCTCCCGGGTGTGGGTTAACCTGTATAGGTTTAACATTACTTCCCAGCTTTTGTACTGTACTCCTTGAGAAAGCAACTCAGTACTTAGCAATCTTCATGGCCTTATCAAATTTTGTTGCTGTTTTTTCTGATTTATGTCTCTCTAAAATATTTTGTGGGAAATGCTAACCAATGGTAGCTGTCAGCTGTGGCTCAGCTGTAATGGTCAAAATGTTTAGTTATCTATGGGACAGCACCAGTTTGCTCCTGTGCGTGTCATCCTGTGCGTGTCAGGCATCCTTCCAGATGGGTGGCCTGCCACATCCTATTCATCTTAATCCATTCCTCTTAAGCCTATAAATAGGGCTGTCTTTTCAGTGATGGGAGTCTTTGACTATGATGGATTGGCACAATTCGTTCTCTTCTGTGGATTCTGGTGGTGGAAAGTGAGAGAAGGAAGAAGGGAAGTAAATAATGGTATAGCTTTGGAGGCATTGGATTTGATTGTAAAAATAGAAAGAGTAGAGGAATGTGTGCAACTTTCCTGCCATCTTAGACTTTGATACTCCAGGATTGTTCTCGAGAGGCCAGGAATTAAAGATTAATCTCCTGCACACTGCTGGGAAAACCCCATGAGAAAAATTATCGCAGCATTAAAAAAAATCTTTCAACATTTTTGTTCCTTTGGTCTAAAAATGTTGGAGTTTGGCAAGAAAGAGTTGTTTGACTGATCGTCAAGAATGATCCAATCAGGTAATGAAGATTTGGTCCTCTTTGCAACAGGTGTGAAAAGATGCTGCACTGTGGGAATGGACATGTTAGTCGACCAATGGTGGGCGCGCAGGCGTGGGACAATTAGGTCCAGGAATACATCTAGTCAGAGCTGGAAGCCCCTAGGTGCGAGAAGCACACACATGAACCAAGAGGCCTCACATCCATGCTCAGCCTCACCTTCATATAACTGCTATTGGTCACGCCTGCACTTGGCAGCTCACTCCAACAGGCAAAAACGCAACATAGGGCCATCTGCTGCACCAGGGCCCTTAGGTGGGTCCGGGGGTGGGATGGGGAGGGGACACACGGGGTTTTGCAGCAGGCTACAGGTTCAGCTGGAGGGATAGGGGGTGGGCGGCCATTGCTTGTGGAGCTGGCAGAGCACTCCTGTTCCCCCTTGCTACAACTTACTCTTTGTTACCAACTGCAGAGGAATCCTGAGCAGAGCAGTTTCAATACCTGCTCCACCCTGCTCATTTGGAACTATTTTTTGGAGAGGGATTCTGTATATAAGGGTCTTAAAGG
The DNA here is from genome assembly GCF_036365525.1 of Heterodontus francisci. NCBI lineage: Eukaryota > Metazoa > Chordata > Chondrichthyes > Heterodontiformes > Heterodontidae > Heterodontus > Heterodontus francisci. The sequence continues at coordinate 29,867,925 of NC_090374.1, read as the reverse complement.
GTTAATGTTTCAGACAGTGAGATTAATCCCTTCCACTGTAGTGACATAGCTATTAGGCTTGGAAGAAGCCAGAAGCATCATGAGAGATGTTAGCTAGACAGGCTTAATAAGAGTGTAAATAGTTATGTATTTAAAAAAGATGAGTTACTATTTAGCCATGACAAGACTCCGACACATCTGCAAACAATGCTTGAACTACGCCAACAATAATATACAACAGATCCTTCAACAGGCATTAGGCCCCAAATTAAGGACAGAAAAGAGCAGAAGAAAATAAAGTGGCAAAGTTTGAGGCAATATCTGAAGAGTTGTTGTGATGGTTCTTCGAGCTCACTGTACAGTCCTTGATTGCAGGTAGATCTTCCGTTTCATTGGGGCCCAGTATTCTTCTTAAGCCTTATTTACTGTGGGAGACATTTCTCTCTTGGGGTTCATGTTTCTTTAGTGGGTTTTGGAGTTCCGTGAGAAAAAGATATGACCAGACAGACAGGAGAGGAGTTCTGCTTCAGTCCAGGGGCATTCTGCTTTCTGCAGGCTCTCAGTTCAAACACTGCCACAGCCAGTTAGTCATGTGACTAACTGGTCTGACCACGTCTGTTTGTGGATTGAATTGGAGCAGGGAATAGCTCCTTTGTGTTACGACCAGGTGAGAAAGGTGTCTAGGGGTCCCTCTCAGCCGTCACCTGGTCTTACTGTAACAGGGTTTGATTTTAAATAAACCGTGTTTTGAGCTCCCCCTTGGTGAATCCTTGTTCACTGCTTTCCAATTATAAGGCAAAGAAATGAGCACAAACAGGCTTTCTTAGGTTTAAAGAAGAAAAGTGAAATTTATTAAACTTAAACTAAAAACTCTAATTCGGTTAATGCCTACGGATACATGCTGTGCCCCACGCTAGCATGCAAATGCGATATACACATGCAGAGAGGGACAGAAAAGAGCAGAAGAAAAGATAAGGCAAGATAAGGAAAAGTTTGAGGCAATATCTGAAGAGTTTTGTTACGGTTCTTCGAGCTCACTTAGAGTCCTTGCTTGTAGGTAATTTGTGCTTTTAGTTGGGGCCCAGTATTCTTCGTAAACCTTGTTCAGTGTAGGAGACTTTTCTTTCTTGGGGTTCATGTGTCTTCAATGGATTCCAAAACTGGTGAGACAGAGATGGGAGCGACACGTGAAGCTCTTTTCAATCCAGGAGCAAAGAGCTTTCTGCCAGTTCAAAAACTGTCTTGACAATTTAAAACTCCCCAGCTTGGCCCACAGGGTGGTCACGTGACTGATTAGTTTGGCCAGGTTGGTTCTGTGTATTATATGGGACCAGGGAATAGCTCCTTTGTTCCAACACTGTCTGCTAATTTTTTTTAATTCATTCATGGGATGTGGGCATCATTGGCCAGGCCAGCATTTATTGCCCATTCCTAATTGCCCTTGACAAGGTGGTGGTGAGCTGCCTTCTTGAACCGCTGCAGTCCATTTGGGGTAGGTATTCCCACAGTGCTGTTAGGAAGGGAGTTCCAGGAGTTTGACCCAGTGACAGTGAAGGAACAGCGATATAGCTCCAAGTCAGGATGGTGTGTGACTTGGAGGGGAAATTGCAGGTGGTGGTGTTCCCATGCATTTGTTGTCCTTGTCCATCTAGTTGGTAGAGGTCGCAGGTTTGGAGGGAGCTGTCTAAGGAGCCTTGGTGCATTGCTGCAGTGCATCTTGTAGATGGTACACACTGCTGCCACTGTGCTTCGGTGGTGGAGGGAGTGAATGTTTGTAGCTGGGGTGCCAATCAAGTGGGCTGCTTTGGCCCGGATGGTGTCAAGCTTCTTGAGTGTTGTTGGAGCTGCACCTGTCCAGGCAGGTGGAGAGTATTCCATCACACTCCTGACTTGTGCCTTGTAGATGGTGGACAGGCTTTGGGGTGTCAGGAAGTGAGTTACTCGCCTCAGGATTCCTAGCGTCTGACCTGCTATTGTTACCACAGTATTTATATGGCTACTCCAGTTCAGTTTCTGGTCAATGGTAACCCCTAGGATGTTGATAGTGGGGCTTCAGCGATGGTAATGCAGTTGAATGTCAAAGGGAAATGGTTAGATTCTCTCTTGTTGGAGATGGTCATTGCCTGGCACTTGTGTGGCGCAAATGTTACTTGCCACTTATCAGCCCAAGCCTGGATATCGTCCAGGTCTTGCTGCATTTCTACACGGACTGCTTCAGTATCTGAGGAGTCACGAATGGTGCTGAACATTGTGCAATCATCAGCGAACATCCCCACTTCTGACCTTATGATTGAAGGAAGGTCATTGATGAAGCAGCTGAAGATGATTGGGCCTCGGACACTACCCTGAGGAACTCCTGCATTGATATCCTGGAGCTCAGATGATTGACCTCCAACAACCACAGCCATCTTTCTTTGCGCTAGGTATGATTCCAACCAGCGGAGGGTTTTCCTCCCGATTCCCATTGACTTCAGTTTTGCTAGGGCTCCTTGATGCCATACTCGGTCAAATGCTGCCTTGATGTCAAGGGCAGTCACTCTCACCTCACCTCTTTAGTTCAGCTCTTTTGTCCATGTTTGAACCAAGGCTGTAATGAGGTCAGGAGCTGAGTGGCCCTGGCGGAACCCAAACTGAGCGTCACTGAGCAGGTTATTGCTAAGCAAGTGCTGCTTGATGGCACTGTTGATGACACCTTCCATCACTTTACTGATGATTGAGAGTAGGCTGATGGGGTGGTAATTGGCCTGGTTGGACTTGTCCTGCATTTTGTGTACAGGACATACCTGGGCAATTTTCCACATTGCAGGGTAGATGCCAGTGTTGTAGCTATACTGAAACAGCTTGGCTAGGGGCGCGGCAAGTTTTGGGAACAGGTCTTCAGTACTATTGCCGGAATATTGTCAGGGCCCATCGCTTTTGTAGTATCCAGTGCCTTCAGTCGTTTCTTGATATCACGCAGAGTGAATCGATTTGTCTGAAGTCTGGCATCTGTGATGCTGGGGACTGTAGGAGGGGGCTGAGATGGATCATCAACTCGGCACTTCTGGCTGAAGATTGTTGCAAATGCTTCAGCCTCATCTTTCGCACTGATCTGCTGGGCTCTCCCATCATTGAGGATGGGATATTTGTGGAGCCACCTCCTCCAATTAGTTGTTTAATTGTCCACCACCATTCACGGCTGGATGTGGCAGGACTGCAGAGTTTAGATCTGATCCGTTGGTTATGGGATCGCTTAGCTCTGTCTATCGCATGCTGCTTATGCAGTTTGGCACGCAGATAGTCCTGTGTTGTAGCTTCACCAGGTTGACACCACATTTTGAGGTATGCCTGGTGCTGCTCCTGGCATGCCCTCCTGCACTCTTCATTGAACCAGGGTTGGTCTCCTGGCTTGATGGTAATGGTAGAGTGGGGGATATGCCAGGCCATGATGTTACAGATTGTGGTTGAGTATAATTCTGCTGCTGCTGATGGCCCACAGCGCCTCATGGATGCCCAGTTTTGCATTGCTAGATCTGTTCGAAATCTATCCCATTCAGCACGGTGATAGTGCCACACAACACGATGAACGGTATCCTCAATGTGAATGCGGGACTTCGTCTCCACAAGGACTGTGCGTTGGTCACTCTTACCAATACAGTCATGGACAGAAGCATCTGCGGCAGGCAGATTGGTGAGGACGAGGTCAAGTATCTTTTTCCCTCGTGTTGGTTCCTCCACCACGTGCCACAGACCCAGTCTAGCAGCTATGTCCTTTAGGACTCGCCCAGCTCAGTCAGTAGTGGTGCTACCGAGCCACTCTTGGTGATGGACATTGAAGTCCTCCAGCCAGAGTACATTTTGTGCCCTTGCCACCCTCAGTGCTTCCTCCAAGTGGTGATCAACATGGAGGAGTATTTAGTCATCAGCTGAGGGAGGGCGGTAGGTGGTAATTAGTAGGAGGTTACCTTACCCATGTTTGACCTGATGCCATGAGATTTCATGGGGTCCACAGTCGATGCTGAGGACTCCCAGGGCAACTCCCTCCCTACTGTATACCACAGTGCCACCACCTCTGGTGGGTCTGTCCGACTGGTGGGACAGGACATACCCGGGGATGGTGATGGCAGTGTCTGGGACATTGTCTGTAAGGTATGATTCCGTGAGTATGACTATGTCAGGCCGTTGCTTGACTAGTTTGTGGGACAGCTCTCCCAGCTTTGGCACAAGCCCCCAGATGTTAGTAAGGAGGACTTTGCAGGGTCGACAGAGCTGGGTTTGGTGTTGTCATTTCCGTTGCCTAGGTCGATGCCGGGTGATCCGTCCGGTTTCATTCCTTTTTATTGACTTTTTAGTGGTTAGGTACAACTGAGTGGCTTGCTAGGCCATTTCAGAGGGCATGTAAGAGTTCACCACATTGCTGTGGGTCTGGAGTCACATGTAGGCCAGACCAGGTAAAGACAGCAGATTTCCTTCCCTAAAGGACATTAATGAAGCTGATGGGTTTTTACAACAATCGGCAATGGTTTCATGGCCATCATTAGACTAGCTTTTAATTCCAGATTTATTAATTGAATTCAAATTCCACCTTCTGCCATGGTGGGATTCGAACCCATGTCCCCAGAGAAATACCCTGGGTCTCTGGGTTACTAGTCCAGTGATAATACCACGACGCCATCGCCTACCCCAAAAATGTCCTTCCAGCCAGGATCCTGCAACCCCTTGTAATCGGCCTTCTCTTCTTCCCAGCATTAAATTTGAAATTTAACGTCCATGTGGTGAAATTAATATTCCTCATTCTTGGCAGATGGGGGCCTGCATGACAATACCGAATTGGCCTCATCAGCCATTTTCGGACTCATGGAAGACATTAACCTCGTCTGCGAGGGATAGCCACCAATAATAATAACATTTTCTCTTGCACTGGCGAGGGGGTGTTAGAGATAGGGGGAGCTGCCAATCACTTGTATAAAAGCAAAATACTGCGGATGCTGGAAATCTGAAACAAAAACAAGAAATGCTGGAATCACTCAGCAGGTCTGGCAGCATCTGTGGAAAGAGAAGCAGAGTTAACGTTTCGGGTCAGTGACCCTTCTTCGGAACTGACAAATATTAGAAAAGTCACAGATTATAAGCAAGTGAGGTGGGGGTGGGGCAAGAGATAACAAAGGAGAAGGTGCAGATTGGACCAGGCCACATAGCTGACCAAAAGGTCACGGAGCAAAGGCAAACAATATGTTAATGGTGTGTTGAAAGACAAAGCATTAGTAAAGCTTAGGTGTAAATACACTGATTATTGAACAGCAGCAAGTGCAAACCTGAAAAAAACCTGAAAAAAACAGTGGGTAAGCAAACTGAACAAACTAAGATGAAATGAAATAAATGCAAGAAAAAAAAGGATTGTAAAAAATGTAAAAAAGAATGTAAAAAAAGAAAAAAGGAAGAAAAACTAACTAAAAATGAAAGTAAAATGGGGGGCTGTCATGCTCTGAAATTATTGAACTCAATGTTCAGTCCGGCAGGCTGCAGTGTGCCTAATCGGTAGATGAGATACTGTTCCTCGAGCTTGCGTTGATGTTCACTGGAACACTGCAGCAATCCCAGGACAGAGATGTGAGCATGAGAGCAGGGGGGAGTGTTGAAATGGCAAGCAACCGGAAGCTCAGGGTCCTGCTTGCGGACTGAGCGGAGATGTTCCGCAAAGCGGTCACCCAGTCTGCGCTTGGTCTTCCCAATGTAGAGGAGACCACACTGTGAGCAGCGAATACAGTATACTACATTGAAAGAAGTACAAGTAAATCGCTGCTTCACCTGAAAGGAGTGTTTGGGGCCTGGGATAGTGAGGAGAGAGGAGGTAAATGGGCAGGTATTACACCTCCTGCGATTGCAGGGGAAGGTGCCCTGGGACGGGGACGAGGTGGTGGGGGTAATGGAGGAGTGGACCAGGGTGTCGCGGAGGGAACGATCACTTCGGAATGCTGACAGGGGAAGGGAGGGGAAGATGCGACTGGTAGTGGCATCACGCTGGAGGTGGCGAAAATGGCGGAGGATGATCCTTTGGATATGGAGGCTGGTGGGATGAAAAGTGAGGACAAGGGGAAACCTGTCACGGTTCTGGGAGGGAGGGGAAGGGGTGAGGGTAGAGGTGCAGGGAATGGGTCGGACACGGTTGAGGGCCCTGTCAACCACAGTGGGGGGAAATCCTCGGTTGAGGAAAAAGGAGGTCATATCAAAAGCACCGTCATGAAAGGTAGCATCATCAGAGCAGATGCGTCGGAGACGGAGAAACTGGGAGAATGGAATGGAGACCTTACAGGAGGTAGGGTGTGAAGAAGTGTAGTCGAGGTAGCTGTGGGAGTCGGTGGGCTTATAATGGATATTGGTAGACAACCTATCCCCAGAGATGGAGACAGAATTCGAGGAAGGGAAGGGAAGTGTCAGAGATGGACCATGTAAAGGTGAGAGAAGGGTGGAAATTGGAAGCAAAGTTGATAAAGTTTTCCAGTTCGGGGCGGGAGCAGGAAACGGCACCGATACAGTCATCAATGTACCGGAAAAAGAGTTGGGGGAGGGGGTCTGAGTAGGAGTGGAACAAAGAATGCTCGACATATCCCACATATCCTCACTTTTCATCCCACCAGCCTCCATATCCAAAGGATCATCCTCCGCCATTTTCGCCACCTCCAGCGTGATGCCACTACCAGTCGCATCTTCCCCTCCCTTCCCCTGTCAGCATTCCGAAGGGATTGTTCCCTCCGCGACACCCTGGTCCACTCCTCCATTACCCCCACCACCTCGTCCCCGTCCCAGGGCACCTTCCCCTGCAATCGCAGGAGGTGTAATACCTGCCCATTTACCTCCTCTCTCCTCACTATCCCAGGCCCCAAACACTCCTTTCAGGTGAAGCAGCGATTTACTTGTACTTCTTTCAATGTAGTATACTGTATTCGCTGCTCTACATTGGGGAGACCAAGCGCAGACTGGGTGACCGCTTTGCGGAACATCTCCGCTCAGTCCGCAAGCAGGACCCTGAGCTTCCGGTTGCTTGCCATTTCAACACTCTCCCCTGCTCTCATGCTCGCATCTCTGTCCTGGGATTGCTGCAGTGTTCCAGTGAACATCAACGCAAGCTCGAGGAACAGCATCTCATCTACCGATTAGGCACACTTCAGCCTGCCGGACTGAACATTGAGTTCAATAATTTCAGAGCATGACAGCCCCCCATTTTACTTTCATTTTTAGTTAGTTTTTCTTCCTTTTTTCTTTTTTTACATTCTTTTTTACATTTTTTACAATCCTTTTTTTTGCATTTATTTCATTTCATCTTCGTTTGTTCAGTTTGCTTACCCACTGTTTTTTTCAGGTTTTTTTCAGGTTTGCACTTGCTGCTGTTCAATAATCAGTGTATTTACACCTAATCTGTACTAATGCTTTGTCTTTCAACACACCATTAACATATTGTTTGCCTTTGCTCCGTGACCTTTTGGTCAGCTATGTGGCCTGGTCCAATCTGCACCTTCTCCTTTGTTATCTCTTGCCCCACCCCCACCTCACTTGCTTATAATCTGTGACTTTTCTAATATTTGTCAGTTCCGAAGAAGGGTCACTGACCCGAAACGTTAACTCTGCTTCTCTTTCCACAGATGCTGCCAGACCTGCTGAGTGATTCCAGCATTTCTTGTTTTTGTGCCAATCACTTGTGTTACCCTGGTTCCTGTGTCATCAGGTTTCTTGCCATCCACAGCCACTACTGCATCCCTGCCATGTCTAATTTCAATCGGAAGAATATTTATGTTACTCTTGGAGAGGTTTGCTGCTGTCCTTTTACTTACGTCTGAAATGGCAGAGGATGATCCATTGATCCAGGCTGGTGGGGTGAAAGGTGAGGACAAGGGGAACCCTATTGTGGCTCTGGCAGGGAGGGAAAGGGTGAGAGCAGAAGTGGGGTAAGGGGACCGACACGGTCCAGGGCCCTATTAACTGCGGTGGGGGGGAACCCTGAGTTGAGGATAAAGGAAGACGTATAGGAAGAGCTAATACATATGGTTGCATCATCAGAACAGATGCAACCAAGATGGAGAAACTGGAACAACAGAATGGAGTCCTTACAGGAGGTAGGGTGTGAGGAAGTGTAGTCGAGGTAGTCGTGTGCTTGTTTGGCAATGCGAGGTGATTTCGTTGAAATATTTACAATTCAGTGGGGGCTTGACAGGGTAGATGCTGGAAGGCTATTTCCCCTGGTTGAAGAGTGTCGAACTAGGGGACATAGTCTCAGGATAAGTGGATGACCAATTTGCAGATGAGAAATCTATTCACACAGAGGATTTTGAATCTTTGAAATAAGAACTTAACAGCATAACAAATAGGAGCAGTTGGCCTGCTCTGCCATTTATTAAGAACATGACTGATCTAATCTTGGCGTCAACTCCACTTTCCCGCCTGCCCCTCTTAACCCTTGATTTCCCTACAGATCAAAAATCTGTCTATCTCAGCCTTGAATATAATCAATGACAAAGCCTCCACTGCTCTCTGGGTGGAGAATTTCAAAGATTAACAACCCTCTGAGAGAATAAATTCCTGCTCACCTCCTTCTTAAATGGGTGACCCCTTATTCAGAAGCTGTGCCCCCTAGTTGAAGATCACCCCATGAGACGAAACATCCTCTTAGCTTCAACTCTGTTCAGCCACCTCAGAATCTTACATGTTTCAATAAGATCACTTCTCATTCTTCTAAACTCAAATCATTATAGGCCTCAATCTTTCCTCATAAGACAACCTCTTCATCCCAGAATTAAGCGAGTGAACTTTCTCTGAACTGCCTCCAATGCAAATATATCACTTCTTACAAGGAGACCAAAACTGTATGCTCATCAACACCCTATACAGTTGTAGCAAGACTTCCCTACCTCTATATTCCATCTCCCTTGCAATAAAGGCCAACATTCCATTTGGCTTCCTAATTATTTGCTGTACCTAAATGCAAATCTTTTGTGATTCATATACGAAGACACCTATATCCTTTGTGTCGCAGCGTTCTGTAGTCTTTCTCCATTTAATAATATTTTGCTTGTCTATTCTTCCTACCAAATTTTCCCACATTATACTCCATCTGCCAAATTTTTGCCCACTCACTGAACCTATCTATATCCCTTTGCAGATTCTTTGTCTCCTCCTCACAACTTGCTTTCCTATCTATCTTTGTACCATCAGCAAATTTGGCTACAATACACTTGGTCACTTCATCCAATTCATTAATATCGATGGTAAATATTTGAAGCTCCAGAACTGATGCCTGTGGCACTAGTTAAAGTTTGCCAACCTGAAAATGGCCCATTTATCTAGACTCTCTGTTTTCTGTTAGTAACCAATCCTCTATCCATGCTAAATATATTACCCTCAACACAATGAGGAACCTTTTATGTGGCACCTTATTGAATGTCATTTGGATATCCAAATAGACGACATCTACTGGTTTTCCTTTATCCACCCTGCTTGCTACATCCTCAAAGAATTCTAAAAAAATTGTCAAACGTTATTTTCGATTCACAAAATCATGTTGAGTCTGCCTGGTAACATTATATCATTTTTAAATATTCTGCTACTCCTTCCAGCATTTTCCCAATGACAGATGTTAGACTAACCAACCTATCGTTTCCTGCTTTCTGTCTCCCTCCTTTCTTGAATAGAGGTGTTATATTTGCAATTTTCTAATCTGCTGGGACCTTTTCAGAAGCTAGGGCGTTTTAGAAGATTACAACCAATGCATCCACTATCTCTACAGCCACTTCTTTTAAGACCCTAGGATGCAGGCCATCAGGTCCAGGAGACTTGTCAGCCTTTAATCCCATTAGTTTGCCTAGTACTTTTTCTCTAGTGATCGTGATTGTTTTAAGTTCCTCCCCTCCCTTTTCCCCCCTCACTTTTTCCTATTATTTGGATGCTTTTAGTGTCTTCTAACCTCTATCCCAGAGGGCTGTTAATGCTCAGTCGTTGAGTATAGTCAAGGATGAGATCGATAGATTTTTGAGCTCTAAGGGAATCAAAGGATAAAGGGGTCAGGCAGGAAATGGAGCTGAGGTCAAGGATCACTAAATGATGGAGCAGGCTCAAAGAGCCATATGGCCTACTTCTGCTCCTATATCTTATTTTCTTGTATTCTTAGGTTTACAAGAGCCAATAACATATTTTAAAGCTACCTATGGATCCAGAAACCTGTTCGACTCAATGCTTACTGCCTTACTGACAGAAATTGTCCAAATCTGAAAGTTGCTCTGTGAGCACTTTTGTATCCAGTGACAGTGATGTTTAATGCATTCCCACCACATGCACATCATTGTTCATACATTATATGCACAGTGACTGATTATACAGGGAAATAAACATCACTCAACTATGCTGAGAAGAGCAAGATGGCAACATTTACCCCTTTCCTATGTGACAAAAAGGACTTGTTGGGACAGTAACATTCTTGGGATATGGGCCTCTCTGTCAAGGTCAATGTTCATTGTCCATCCCCATTTGCAAAGAGGTTGGTATTAAGTCTTTTGCTTGCACTGCTGAGGTCTCTGTAGTGAAGGTAAAAGCAATAAAGCAGTAAGCTTTTGGGACTTTAGTCATCATAATAGAGGATGAAGAAAAACAGACAATTATATAGCATCTTAACACATCGCTCAGAAATGTCTCAAAGGCCTTTACATGTAATTAATTACTTGGGCTGTTTTTTGGCAAAGGCAGCAACCAACTTGCCTACAGCAAGATCCCATAAACAGAGTTCGATGGTTAATTGATCTATTTTTGCTGGTGGAGGAATGATTGCAACTGGGAGACAACAACAATTTGCATTTATACATGTCTGTAACAAAGTACAGCATCGCAAGGCAATTCACAGGAGTGATTATCAAACAAAATTTAACACCAAACTTCATAAGGAGCTATGAGGACAGTCGATCAAAAGCTTGGTCAAAGAGACAGTTTTGAAGGAGCATCTTAAAGGAGGAGAAAGAGTTTGAGAGGCAGAGAAGTTTAGGGAAGGATTTTCAGAGCTTATGACCTAGTCAGCTGAAGTTGCAGCCGCTAATGCTGGAGCAAAGAAAATCAGGGGTCTGCAAGAAGCCAGAGTTGGAGGAGGGCAGAGATCTCAGAGGGTTGTAGAACTGGAGGAGGTTGTGGAGATAGGCGGCAAAGCACTGAATTCACTGATGCCACCTCAGCCATCAGAGCAAGCATAAGAGGCATTGGATTAGCATCTCGTTTGAAGGGAGAAAGTGACAGCGATGGCGAAAGGAGGGGGTCCTGTGAAGAAGTAGAATCTATGCTCTATAAGGTTGTAGCTGTTGTATAGTAAAAATTATTATGACTAGATTGCAGAGTGCCAAGAACTCAGTGATTTCAGTTGAAGCATTGTCTCAACGGGAGCACCAGAATTTTTTTCCCTGAATATAATTGATTAAAGTATTGGCAGAATAATACTCAATTTTAAGTAGTTGGAAGCTGGAGTGAGCAAAAACAGGTTTTCTTGGATTTGCAAAATATTGCAAATGTATTACCTGGCTCCATGCAGTTTGGCGCAGGTGGATTTATTTTTCACTATTCCTTACTAGCAGAAGGATCAGTCACAGCTTGGGGTCTCTTTCGAAGCATTAGAACATAGATACAGGAGTAGGCCATTCAGCCATTTCAAGCCTGTTCCACAAGCATGTCTTAAAGCTATCAGTGAACTCCTCAATGTTTACTGCCTTACTGTCAGACATTCTCCAAATCAGAAAGTTGCTATGTTAGCACATTTTCCATTCCATTGGAATGGAAGGAGAGGAAGCACAGATGCCTTCATTGTAATGGCTGACTCATTTTCAGGCAGCTTATATTTGGGCAAGAAATCAGTCACCATTCATTCGGGTGGAAAATCCTTCAGGATTGTGGAGTCTCCAAGAATTAAAGATTAATCTTCTGGACAGTGTTGCAAGCAACCCAGGAGAAAAAGAATAGGGACATTATCAAAAAATTTATCCCACCCTATCTCTGCAATTTCCTCCATCCCAACAACTCTCCGACATGCCTGCACTTTTCTAATTCTGCCCTCTTGAGCATCCCCAAACTCTCTATCTCCTGCCCCTCCCTTCAGACCCTCCTTAAATATTCCTCTTTGACCGAGCTTTTGGTCATCTTCTCTAATATGTTGCTCGATGTCATATTTATTTTTATAATCCCCCTGTGAAGTGCCTGAAGTTAGCAACCCTACCATTCATGGTCCAAATCATGTTCTAGCTTGAATTCGGCAACTCCAGATTCCAGGGTGGACTTAATTTTGTGGGACTATTGCAGGGAGCACCATGGTGCTGAGTGACAGAATACAAAGTCTGTCGATTATTTTTATCCCCCGTCATTATTGATAACAGGGGCTGTGTAGAGGCCTGATTTGTGCTGACGCGTCACTTTCACCAGCTGTATTCTGATCTTACTCTTGTATTCATGATAATCTGCAAAGCAGAAGCCAGAGACCTCCTGCACGAGCAAACCACATAAAGTCGACGATTAAAGGCCAGCCACTAAGCAGCATTAACAATTATATGGTTACCTTGTTAACTGGCTTCCTGGTCGGCTTAAATGGAAGGGAAAGGAAAAAAAAATTTCTAAATACTTCCAGAAAGGAACTTCTATTAACTTTGATTTTCTTTGCACCACCTATGTTGGCCATGCTGTCTGGTCTCTAAGTTCTGGAATTTCCTCCCTAAACTTTCCTGCCTTTCTACCGCTCTCTCCTCAAAACCTACCTCTTTGGTTACCGGTCCTCATATAGTTCCCTATCTGCACTCCAGAGCCAAGTCTCTATCACCTACTGGCCACCAAATGCAGCATAGGTGGTGGCCACAGAAAGTAAAAAAGCTGAAATAAAAGCAAAATACTGCAGATGCTGGAAATCTGAAATAAAAACAAGAAATGCTGGAACCATTCAGCAGGTCTGGCAGCATCTGTGGAAAGAGAAGCAGAGTTAACGTTCCGAAGAAGGGTCACTGACCCGAAACGTTAACTCTGCTTCTCTTTCCACAGATGCTGCCAGACCTGCTGAGTGAATCCAGCATTTCTTGTTTTTATTTTAAGTAAAAAAGCTGTGTCCCCTTCTGTTGTTCCTTCTCTGAAAGGAATGGCCATTCAAATAATAGATATGAAAAAAAAATCACTGAGTGTTTCTTTGAAGGTCCAGTATATGATTGTAGCCTGAGGTAAAGTTGGCGGTGTAGCTAGCCCCACCAGGTGTACCACAACAAACAGCTGTAAAACTCTCCGCGATCACTGCGTCCCTCCAATTGTGCCCTCTTGAGCATCCTCAATTTCCATCATTGGCTGTCATGCCTTCAGCTACCTAAACCCTAAGCTCTGAAATTCTCTACATAAATCTCTCTACCTCTCTCTTTCTCTAAAATGGTCCTTAAAACTTACCTCTTTGACCAAGTTTTTGGTCACCTGTCCTAATTTCACCTTATGCAGCTCGGTGTCAAATTCTGTCTGATAACTGTCCTGTGAACCGCCGTGGGCATTTCAGTATATTAAAGGTGCTATACAAATACAAGTTGCTGTTCTTTATATACTTGGCAGGTGGTTCCTTGGTATTATTTTGCAATGTTTTGGTTTTGCCCCTATTATCACAGAGGGCACAAAGGTAAATTCACTGATGTTATGCTTAAAACAGGGAATGCAAGTCAGAGAGGCTGTGTTACAATATTGTAGTCCTACTTCTGACCCATGATCTCATCAAGTACAGTTCTCCACTCAGAGCATGGAGCTTGGTGGAATTACCCTGTAGTGCTGTGGAAATGAGAAACGGTTGTGCTGGGGGAGGACATCAAATAATTATTCGAGAAAACTCGAGAAAGGAACTGTTTTCAAAAAGAATTAGCAGAATTGAAGATCGATAAGTCACCAGGCCCTGATGGCATGCACTCTAGGCTACCAAAAAGTCAGAGAAGAGAGAGCAGAGGCTCTTGCCCACAATTTTTCAATCGTTCTTAAATATAAATTGTATTTTGTTTTTATTCTCAATTTGCGCAGTTACAATGAAATTGGGGTGTGCAATCAATTATCCACATTTCAGGCACGTGAAGTGGCAGATGACATCACCATTATCAGACTTTGTCTACATAAAGTGCACTTCATTGTGTGAAACATTTTGATACCTTTCAATGTGATGACATTCAGACAAATAGTAGTTTTTGTTATCTTATTATGATTTCATATTTGACTATCTGCGCCTCAATTTATGATTTATGTTGAAGTATTTCTAAATGTGAAATACTTTAAGTTTAGAATAGTTACAAATCAGTCTTTAAAATGCCATTCAGCTTTAGGCTCCTTGATGTATATGTGCCTATCCAATACAGTGAAAATGTAGAGGGAATGCATCACTGTCACTAGTTTCAGCTTCCATCATCAGAAGATGATCTGTGTTTAAGATGATTGCAGTGGAAGCTGTGAGAGATGGCAAGCATTAAGTTGGACTCCAGACAATTCTTCCATATCCCAGCACGTATCATTTTGGATCTGTCATAGATTATTGTTCCAGTATTCTTTTAGAATGGAACATTTTTGCCAGGTACCTTCATTGTACTTTCCACATACTGTTCATCCCCTTCCTTTGTTTTATATAGAATTTGTACTTTTTGAAATTTTTGAAGCAGAATTATGATTCAAATGTGAAATATTTCTAAATGCAAAATACTTTAGGTTTGGAATAGTTACAAATCAGGTTGTGTTTAAAATGCCATCTGCGTTAATTTGGCTCTATTACATTAATATACCAGGAAGCAGCACATCCCCTAGTATAACTAGTCTTCATTTTTCTAAACTGCCAGCTAAATAGCATTGGCTGATTGTTAACTGGCCAGCGGATAAATTATCCAACTACGAGCTGGTGGTTTCTAATAACTGGAGCACTTACTAAATGACAAAATTAATTGCCACAAAATAAATGACCATGTCGTGCATGAAGTAGGCTGATGATGATTTGTAAATGGAGGATCTGTAATAGCCACCAATATATTTAACTTTGTATATTGTTGCTGCTTTGCTTTACAGTTCCTTTGATTTTTTTTAGCATCCGAGAAGAATAGCCTGCATACAGTCAGATTACTCTTTCTGGGTATTACAGATGTCATGAAAAATTTAGATTGCGGTCTAGAAATTTGGTCATGGAGCACCAGGTTTTTGGATGCTAACCAGCCTCCGATCCCACTTGCTGTCTCCTCTTTAAAAGTTGGAATTTTGCTGCCTGCCATATTGATAAAGGCCAAAAAAATCATGTAGTGCCCACGTCTGAAAATGACATTAAACCTTTGGTAAACGCAAATAAGGGGCCTAATGTCTGTTTGAGATAGCTGCTGCAAGATTGGTTTGTCCTGTGATAGCTGCACTCAGGGAAACCTGGTCTACACATGCCCTACCAGGTGGTCTTTAAAGAGACTAGCTTAGAAGGAGAGATGATATTGTGATAAACCATATCTGCACTCCATTGTTTGTTCCATGGTGTAGTGGATTGTAGATTTCATGCCTCCCATTCTCAACAAGGATTTTATGGCTTTCCTATTTGGGTCCAAACTTGAATCAGGATTATGTGTAGAACCGTCCATTTGTACTCCTTCATCTATAGATGCAATCCAATTGGACAGACAGATGGGACCCTTGCTCTTACTGATATATGCATTAATAACCTAGACCTTGGTGTACAGGGCACAATTTCAAAATTTGTGGATGATACAAAACTTGGAACAATTGTGAACTGTGAGAAGGATAGTGTAGAACTTCAAAAGGACATAGACAAGTTGGTGGAATTGGCAGGCAAGTGGCAGATGAAGTTCACTGCAGAGAAATGTGAAGTGATTCATTTTGGTAGGAAGAACATGGAGAGACAATACAGAATAAAGGGTACGACTCTAAAGGGGGTGCAGGAGAAAAGGGACTTGGGGGTCTATGTGCGAAGTCATTAGAGGTGGCTGGACAGGTTAATAAAACATACAGTATCCTAGGCTTTATTAATAGGGACATAGAGTAAAGGAGCAAGGAGGTTATGTTGAGCTTGTATAAGACACTAGTGCGGCCTCAGCTGGAATATTGCATCCAGTTCTGGGTGCTGAATTCTAGGAAAGATATAAAGGCATTTGAGATAGTACAGAAAAGATTCACGAGAATGGTTCCAGGAATGAGGAATCAGTTATGAAGATAGATTGGAGAAGTTAGGACTGTTTTCCTTAAAGAGAAGGCTGAGAGGAGATTAGATAGAGGTATTCAAAATCATGAGGGGTCTGGACAGAATAGATTGAGAGAAACTGTTCCCACTGGTGAAAGGATCGAGAATGAGAGGGCACAGATTTAAGGTGATTGGCAAAAGAAGCAAAAGCAAAAGCTTTTTCATGTAGTGAGTGGTTAGGATCTAGAATGCATTGTTTCAGAGTGTGGTGAAGGCAGGTTCAATCGAGGCTTTCAAAAGGGAATTAGACTATTATCTGAAAAGGAAGAATGTACAAGGTTACAGGGGGAAGACGGGGGAATGGCTGAATTGCTCTTTCAGAGAGCCGATGCAGACATGATGGGCCGAATAGTCTCCTTCTGTGCTGTAACAATTCTGTGATTCTGTGACTGTCGAAATAAGTTGAGACTGCATGTGTGCGCATTGCATAATGAGGAACAGAACAATCTCACAATATCCAATTTGAACCCTACAAACTTTTTGCTAGTTTGCTGACTCAGAGTACCGCATGCTTCAAAGACAACGGGATTCACTGTAACCATCACTTTTTATAATTTTGGCCCTTACATGTAAGGGAATTGTGCGAGTAATTTCAGTCCAGTTCATAAATCTGGACTATTTAGAAGGACAAGGGTTCCCCTCCAGGTCACCCGCCATCCTGACTTGGATCTATATCTCCATTCCTTCATCTTTGCTGGGTCAAAATCCTGGAACTCACTACCTAACAGCACACTGGGAACCCTTTCACCATACGGACTGCAGCCATTCAAGAAGAAGGCTCACCACCACCTTCTTAAGTGCACCAAGGGAAGGGCAATCAATACTGGCCTTACCGGTGATTCTCATATCCTGAGAATGAATTTAAAAAAGTATCTATTTCCAAATGCAAAAAGTGGTTTTGTTCTGGTACAAGATTTAAAAGTCAGAGGTGCTGAGTGAGGGAGCAGTGTGAACGATTGTTCTAGAATTGCAGTTGTTACGACCAGGTGAGAAAGGGGTCTAGGGGTTCCCTCTCAGCTTTTGCCTGGTTTAACCGTAACAGAGTTTAATTTTAAAAACACTGTGTTTTTGGCTCCCGCTGAGTGAATCCTTGTTCACTGCTTTCCAGTTGTAAGGCAAAAAATTCAATCAGACAGGTTTTCTTAACTTTAAACAAGAAAGGTGGATGTTTATTAATCTTAAAGTCTAATTCGGTTAACGACTACGAATATGCGACGTGACCACACTAGCATACATACATGGTAAACACACGCAGATAGAGACAGAAAAGTAGAAAGAATAAAAGGGAAAAGTCTGAAGCAATAGCTGGGGTTTGTTTACTGTCCTTTGAGTTTGATGTCGAGTCTTTGATTTCAGGTAAATCTTGTCGATTTGTTGGGGCCCAGCGGATGCTTTCGAACTTGTTTCGATGCAGGAGTCTTCTCTCTTAAGGTTTAAGTGTCTTCAGTGGACCTGGAAATCAGTGAGAGAAAGAGAGAGAGAGAGGCTCTCTTCTTCTAAGTTCAGTTGCAATATGCAGTCTGACCCAAGCTGTCCTGTGAGCAGTTCAAAACCAGACCTGGGCCAGCAGGTTAGTCATGTGACTCGATGTTTAAACAAACTGCTGCGCTTGTGGATTTCAAAGCTCTCGGTGGGGGGATTGTAGTGCTGTCTCTTACCCTGGCAAGATGTGGTTCAATACTGCCCAGACTAATCTCTGTTAATTGAGTCACTGAGCAGTTCCAAGTGTCTTTTCCCAGGCAACTGTCTCTTAGTATGCAAATAGTTTTCCAGCCACTGCTGATCTCTTTAAACAAGACATCTCTCCACTCCAGCAACAGTTTAAAATTAACGTTCATGTGACGACATTAATATGCCTCATTCTTGGCAGGTGGGGGTCTTCATGACACAGTGTTCACTGTAAAGTCCAATTATGGAAGTTACTGATAGGATGTGCAAAGATTTACATTCTGGGTCACATAGAAATATGGATGTGGACCTGCTACAGCTTTCAAACGACCTTCATGCAAACACAGGTTTTTGCTAACCCAAGGAGATGAATATACCAGAGCCTTGGAGTGCCCACAATGTATTATGTTGCATAGAATTTACAGCAAAGCAACAGGCATTCAGCCAACAGGTCTGTGCCAGTGTTTATGCTCCACGTGAACCTCTTTGCACTATACTTCATCTAACCTCATCAACATTCCCTTCTATTCCTTTCTCCCTCAAGCACTTATCTAGCTTTCTTTTAAATGCATCTATGCTGTTCGTCTCAACCACTCCGTGATCTCACCACTGGCACCTGCCTGTTCCTTTAGCTCAATGGTGAAAAATTATCTAGGAACCAAGAGGCAAAAGGACAAAGGACAGAGCAGCTGATTTTTGTTTTAACATCAAAGTGTATTTTTACTTGGTACTTTCTTCGAAAAATTGATTGTACCAACCCTGCAGACCTGCTGATTCCTGTTTATTTTCTTAAGGGTTTCAGGTTTAAAATGCTATTCCTACTCCCTGGTTGCCATAGAAACCAAATAATCGCTGTGCCCAGATCCTTTTAAATGACGTCCTGGCATAATGCTAATTCTAGTGTATATAAAATTGTGAATAGCTCCTGGCAGATTCTGTGGCTCATAATTAAAATGCACCTTGGGATTTTTGAAACAATCAAACCTCCTACTCTGACTGGGGTTTGAATGGCATTAAAGAAACGAGGCAAAGTGTTATCTTTGCCATATTTTTCATCTCCGTTTTTCACACGAGCATGTATGCAAACTCCAGCTAGGGACTGTAGATCTTTTAAAGTATATTTTGAGATTCTATAGGCAACTTGTCCATTCCCTTTCTTGTGCCTGATGATATGATGATGTACAGAATGCCTTAATTCATTTCTCAAATTTTTCCACTTAACGTCCCTTTAATTGGAGAACTGACCTCGTCACCAAAAAAAACCAAAATGTCAAACTGAAGAGCAATTGGATAATACCCAGTGTATGGATAACAATCTTTCAGGCTCACAACATGAAATTAGTCTGTAACAATATTGTACAGTTAATCTACTCATAGCATTATCAAAAATACAAGGGAAAGTAATTTACTGGTAATGTACCGTTGAAAAATAAAGTTGATCACAAATTATTCAAAGAACAATCACGCAAACAATGATCCAGCAATTTGCGATGTTTGTTGGAAAATACATCTTGCAGGTTGGAGATCTATCTCAGATGCTTATTATGAAACAGGAGCTGAGCGTCTCTGAGTTATTCAAGTTTCTTTTTAAATCCTATGAATGTTTCTGTGCTGCCTCTTAGACTTTTGTTCAGCTCACTTTGTACTCATTCACTTGGGTCATCTAGATTGCAATAACTTCCCCACCCCCCACCTACCCCCCACCCATGCTGAGAGTGTCACACTAAAGTTAATCTTCCTCTACCCATGAGCTAAGAACACAAGGTCACATTTTCCTAAGGTCACAGTTCAAAATACATATCCCATTAATTCAAAATGTCAAAACTCTGCTCAGCATTCCAGGCACCAAAAATGAATAGTTTAATTATGGTCCACTGACCAGACATCACAAAAAATAAACACTGGATGCTAACTGAAGGCTAGCTTTGGCTTCTGACATTTAAGTCAGTCATTATTTATGGTGAAGTATAAACGTATGTGCTCTGGGGAAGCGACATAAGAGATAAGATTGTTTCTTCCATTTTTAATTAGCTTTCTTTCTCTGAGGGGCCAATTTACTTTTGCTGGTATATGTACATATATCTATATCTATTTAGCTGTGAAGTCATTAGCAAAGCATAGAGGCCTGGAAATTCCATGGGGGTTATCCCAATCTTCCACTCTAACTTCCCAGAAGAATGGCATAAACAGCTGTTTTGTTTTAATCCATTTCCCTAAGGGTTCTTCCTGTTTTCCATTGAAAGTAATCTTAGGAGACTGGAAGGCAGAGACAGATTCTGAAAACATCACAGGGGCTGCATTTTACCAACCATTGGAGATGGGCTGGGAGGCTGGAGGAGTGGTAACGTCATGGTAAAAGACGTTGGGAAGTCGGAACCGGATACTACCAAAGGTAGTTGGGCTGGAACGAGGCGGGAAGGGAATTAAGCCTGTTTAACAGGAAATTAACTGCCATTTTACCAGGGTTTTCTAATTTTATGACGGGTGCATGGGAACAAAAGGACTTCAGCACCTCGCCAGCTTTAACGAGGCAGTGGATTAGCAGGATATCAGTATTAGCTGTAGTCAGCAGTGATTGCAAATGATGGTGTAGTTTGGCAGGGAGGGTGGTACTGAGAGGGCAGTGGAAATAGCAATCGGGAAGAGGTACAAACTTACCAAATACAGTGGGAGCATACTGTTTGAGTGCCCTGTTGGCCTTGGTACTTGTATATACCGAGCAAGAGGTGGGGGTGAGGGGGTGGTGGTGGGAGGCACTGAACACTGAGTGCAGCTATTTGCGATCAGCCTCATTCACTCAGGGGTCAAGGCCTCCAGTGAGGAGGAGCATCAGAGAGGGAGAGAGCTGCAGTCACAGGCAGCGGGCCAGTAGCATCCAGAGTGGCACCAAGAGCAAGAACCTGGAAGGGGGCACAGACGAGGAGGACACAGAGAGGCACACAACCAGCCACTTGGTCGCACCAGAGAGGATCTACTGTCAAAGGCTGAGCTTCCTGCAGATGTTGGAGCAGCAGTGTCGCTGAAGATTGTGACTCTCCAGGGAGGCAGTCACTGAATTGTGTGCCATGATGGAGGACTGGCTGAGCCCTATGGGAAGTGGTGGACACCCAATGCTTATGGCTTGGAAAGTCTTTGTGGTGCTCAATTTCAATGCCTCATGATCATTCCAGGGATCTTCAGAAGGTGGTTGTGGGATTTCCCAGTCTGTGGCTCATTGCTGCATCAAGGTCGTCACCAACGCCATGTTCAAGAGGGCCAGCCAATATGTGTAATTCCGCACCAATCCGAACAGTCAAGCTGAGAGGGCTATGGGTTCAGGGCCATAACTGGAGTCCTCAGGTTCAGGGTGTCATCGACTGCACACATATGGCCATCAAGACCAGGCATCAGCCTTCATCAACATGAAGAGTTTCCACTTGTTCAACGTGCAACTGGTCTGTGACCATCACAAATTAATCCTTCAGGGCTGTGCAAGGTTCCCAGAAAGCTGCCATGACAGCTACATGCTAAAGCAGTCGCAGGTATCTGACATTTTCAGGCCCCCTCACCCCCCGCCCCCTGCCTTCGAGGATGGATACTGGCTGACAAGGGCTGCACACTGAAGACATGGCTACTGACGCCTGTACAGTACCCAAGCACAGATGCAGAGGAGAAGTACAACAGCTGCCACGGGGCAACTAGTGTAACCATCGAGCAGTCCATAGGCCTTCTGAAAATGTGGTTCAGATGCGAGACAGATCTGGCGGAGGCCTTCAGTTTGCCCAAGCAAGGGTCTTGCGTATCATGGCGGTGTGCTGTGCTTTGCATAACCTGGCGATAAAGAGGATAAGCTTTGGAGAATGAGGACATTCTGGAGTGCGATGCCTCCTCCGAGGATGAGGATATGGAGGGGGATGGTGACCAGGCTCTGCATGAAGAAGCCCAGGGACCACAGGCAAGGCACCACAAGATACATGCAAGGTTGACTTGTGACACGCCATAACAGACATTTTCAGGTGATCCTTGCTAGCAGATCCACTCGATCCAACAAAGCTATAGCCTCTGCAGCCCAGATGCCATTTCCTTGTGTGCCCTTACCATTTACCTACACCTGTAAATACATTAGATAGGGACATGGGGAATGCATTGACCTAACTCCTTGTGCCCCTTTCTATCACACCCTTTGCGGGAGCCAGGGAACTCTTCAGAAGTCTGTAAAAAATTCATGGATTCCTCTTGCGTTGCATCATTCCAGAATAAATTTCAAACACAAACATTGCAAGTTCATATGCATTGACAGAAAATGACCCCATGAACCCCAGGTGCAGCTAGGTGGTCTTTTAAAAGGGCTTATTGGAGCTTCCAGGTTGTGCTCCCCCTGCGCTGTCAGCTGAGGTGGAGGCAGGCTGCTGACCTTTTTGCTCCATGGAAGGGCCCGGCATACTGAAAGCCTCCTGCTCAGGTGCACGAGCTGGCTCTGTCATCGCGGCTATGTGAGGCACTGGCGTCACCGACAGAGGGAACGAAGATCAGCCGCCCATGTCAGGACTGCTCAGAGAGGAACCCCTAGATGCTGCAGGCAGCAACTGCTCGACCCTTTCAGGGCACACTTAACCCTCTCTGCTCACCTGAGGAGTTTGAGGACCTGGCAGTGACTCAAGGTGCCTCCCACCTGCTCTTGCCCAGTCATTGATCGACACAGCACGTGAAGATAGCAAAGGCACGCAGGTCCGCATTCATCTCCGGCACACATTGGGCAGTATGCTGGATCTGGCTCGCCGAAAGAGTCAGCGATCTCTCAATGGAGGATGCCTTGCACGCACACGCCAGAGACATGGTGGCACTTATGACTTAGATGGACTCCTCCATTGTTCATGCATCGGTGCACATAGCATTTGGAAGCTCCACCAGATGTTCACGCACCTCACGCTGCAGGTCCAACACCTGCCAGCTTGTGGATGACTCCATCAGCCTGAAACTCAGCTTCGCCATGCCCATTGACAGTCTTCCTATGATGAGTGGACTTGTCTATCACAGCCTCCTTCAGCTGCTTGGGCACATCGGTGGTGTGCTCACCAGGTTGCGAACTCGTGGCGACTCGCATCCGAATGCCCACTGAGGTGAGAGTATCTGCACTGGTGGAGAATGCCTGGGAATGATGTGACGGTGCACCCTCTGAAGTCTCCTCCTTCTCCTCAGAGGTGGACAGCTGTCTCTCGGTCACTGTAGCTGGCTGCTCTTGCAAGAGAGAGGAGTGATTACTGAGTAATGCGCATTCCATCGGGTCCCTCAGATTGCTGCTAGTGTGGAGCTACATGTGACCAGTGGTGGACACATGAGCTCTATGCCTCATGCTCACCAGAGGGTCTTTTGCTCATCCATTTGGCCACTCACTCTCTCAGGGCTGCAGTGCATACTCACCGTCAGCTATGGACAGCTCTGCCTCCAGGCCTCCCAGCTTCAGCACCTCTTCCTTCATTGGCATCAGGATAGTGATGTGTGAGATGCCACTGGCTGTCTTAGCTTTCTCCCTCATGTTGTGCACTCTTTTTTTCCTGCAAGCACATAAATGTCCATTGTTCGCTGCCCGTCAAAGACACACACGATACCTAAAATAAAAGCAAAATACTGCAGATGCTGGAAATCTGAAATAAAAACAAAAAGTGCTGGAAATACTCAGCAGGTCTGGCAGCATCTGTGGAGAGAGACGCAGAGTTAACTTTTCAGGTCAGTGACCTTTCATCAGAACTGGCAAAGGTTAGAAATGTAATAGGTTTAAAGCAAATAAAGTAGGGGTGGGGGGAAAGAGAACAAAAGGGGAGGTGTTGATAGGACAGAGGGTCAGAGAGATTAACTGGTGAGGAGGTCATGGGGCAAAGGCAAAGAATGTGTCAGTGTGTGGTGAAAGACAAAGCATTAGTGGAGAGAGGGTGTTAAATGACAGAATAATGAACAGCTCGAGCCAAAAGCACAAACATGAAAAAAACAGTGGACAGGCACATGGTAAAAAAAAATGATGAAACAAACTAAAATAAAATAAAAATAAAAAATAAATATAAAAATAAAAAGCGGCATGTCCTGCTCTGAAATTATTGAACTCAATGTTCAGTCTGGCAGGCTGTAGTGTGCCTAATCAGAAAATGAGATGCTGTTCCTCGAGCTTGCGTTGATATTCACTGGAACACTGCAGCAATCCCAGGACAGAGATGTGCGCATGAGAGCGGGGTTCGGGAATTGGTGGGGGTAGGGAGGTGTCGGGCGGGGGATGTATTGAAATGTCAAGTGATAGGAAGCTCGGGGTCACATTTACGGACTAAGCGGAGGTGTTCCACAAAGCGATCACCCAATCTGCATTTGTCCCTCCGCAACACCCTGGTCCACTAGTCTATTACACCCGACACCTCGTTCCCTTCCCATGGCACCTTCCCATGCAATCTCAGGAGGGGTAATACCTTCCCATTTACCTCCTCTCCTCACTATCCATAGCCCCAAACACTCCTTTCAGGTGAAGCAGTGATTTACCTGTATTTCTTTCAATGTAGTATACTGTATTCACTGCTCACAATGCGGTCACCTCTACACTGGGGAGACCAAACACAGATTGGGTGATTGCTTCTCCGGACACCTCCACTCAGTCCGAAAGCATGACCCCGAGCTTCCAATCACTTGCCATTTCAACTCCCCTCCCCCCTCACCCCCACCACCCCCGCCACCCCTGCCAGCTCTCATGCCCACCTCTCTGTCCTGGGATTGCTGCAGTGTTCCAGTGAACGTCAACACAAGCTCGAAGAACAGCACCTCATTTTCTGATTAGGCACACTGCAGCCTACCAGACTGAACATTGAGTTCAATAATTTCAGAGCATGGTTGGCCCCCCTTTTTTATTTTTATTTTTCTTTTATTTTTAGTTTCTATTTTTATTTTATTTTAGTTTGTTTCATCATTCATTTTTTAAACCATGTGCCTGTCCACTGTTTTTTTCATGTTTGTGGTTTTTGCTAGGGTTGTTCATTATTCTGTCATTTAACCCCCTCTCTGCACTAATGCTTTGCTGAGCAGCCTGGAGGAGCACCTGCAGTAAGGCATCAGCAAACCATGGGGCCACCCTGGATCCTCCTTCTAAGATCTCGGTACGTGCCTGGTTTCCAGGGCTCCCTCTCTGCTCTCTCCAGGGCTGCTGCCATTTAACTGACTGCTGGTTGTCCTTTAAATATGCGCCAGCGCTGCTTGCAGTGTGACTTCACGCTGCCCGCACCACCTCTGTGCACGGCTCCCCCTGCCTACTGGCAGTTAATTGACTACCTCCGAAGGAATGCAAAACTTTAGTGCATACCCACTCCCACCCACTTGCCTGGCAATGACACCCACTTCTGGTCCCAATGTCAGGACCTCAGGCCTTCCAAGAAAATTCCAGCCTACATTTCTCCTACTTTAGATATGTTGTCCATCCATCATGTAAATATTTAAAGTTCCCAAGCGATCAGGCGGTTATTTTCTATATTTATCTCTTACAACTGATGACCATTGCTTCAAAATGAATAATTTCATTATGACCAGACATCATAAAAATAAAACAGTGGATATTAGGGGTTACAGCTAGCTTTGGCTTTTAAGTTCACTGCAATCATCCTTCGTGCAAAGGTATGAATGCAGGTGCTTATGGAGTCAGGACGTGGAGATAGGATGTACCTTCTCTTTTTTTGTTAGTTTTCTTTTTCTTGGAGGGTGGGGAGGACAATTTTTTGAGAATAAACTTGCATTTATATAGCACATTTACATCCCAGAGCACTTCATCCTCATTACAGTACTTCTCAAGTGCAGTCATTGTTGTTACATAAGCAAATGTGGCAACCATTTTGCCCATGGCAAGATTCCCCGAGTGGTAAATGAAATAAATGACCAGTTAATCTGTTTTGCTGGTGTTTGTTGAGGGAGGAATTTCAGTCAGAACATCAAATCAATTCTCTGCTCTTCTTTGAATTATTAATAATCTACCACAACAGGCAGAATTTATAATTTACCACTCCCTCAGTACTGCTTTGAACTGTCAGCCTAAAAAGTGCACAAGTCCAAGAGTTTAAACCCACAGCTGTCTGACATACAAGTATGGGTGCTATCATGGACCCAAACTGACACTTCAAAGAGGCCTATTAGACCAGTATCCCTTCAGCCTACAGGTCTGTGGACTTTAAGTGTTTGTACTGATATAATACGATAGCTTCAGAATTTAGGTTCAACAAAAAAAATGAGACTTTAAGATGATGACATTCCTTAGCTCATTTGATATAAGATTTCTTTGCCTGGGTATCAAATTCTAGTAACAGTAAAAGTTTTTAATTTAGTGATTCGTTGGCTGGGAGAGCTAGATGAGTCCTACTGTGTCCTTCAGGAGACTTTTTCTTTACGGTGTCAAAAGAATCTGAGAAGGTTCTTACAATTTTTTGTGTTCCCCAGGAATAAAATGAGTTTGCCCTACACTGCCAACTGAAGTCAGGTGAAAACTGAAGCAATGTTGAAGAGAATTATGCTTTCTCTGGACTAACTTGTGTCTTGTAGGCATGCAGGACATTCTTAAAAGGTACTCACTAATCCATCCTTTCTCTAAGCATCACTAACAAAAAAGGCAAAAAAGGTTTGATAAAGGTCTACTCACCTTTCAAAGGGCTTCCAACTCCTGGATACGTGATACTATGAATGAAGAAGGAAGATTATTTTTCCAGAACTTGAATGTGGTCTTTTCAATACTAATAGAGTATTTGACTTAATGGTAGGATTGACTGGACAGTGCAATCTATGATTTAGGGCTAGTGGAGATTGCAGAGATAGATCGAAGCAACACCAAAGAAGAATTTGTAAATGTGGTTGAAGATCTTTTCTGAAGAATGGAAAGCCAGGGATAATAAGTGAACAGGAGCTACAATGGATTAGGATTCAGGACTGGAGGAGTTCTCCATCTGTTGGAGTTTGTCTATTGTGAAGCTTGGGAACCAGTGGAAAGAGCACGGGAGAAATGAAGTCTAGAGGTGAGTGAGAGTTTCAGTGGGAGTGGGAGTGAGATGGGTGCAATTTTACTCGTTTAACCCTCAAGTATTTGGTTCTTGCTTTGGTGCAGTGGAAGGAGTTATTTGGTGAGTACCTGGTAAGCTGTGACATCATAGGAAAGCAGGTAGGTGATTGGTTTGGGAAGAAGTTCCTGTTTGGTGAATATGTGGTAAGTGATTAAGATCCATTCTAATCCTAACGTTTAAAATAGTAAAGGAACTAGTGGTAAGCTTAATAAAATATATTAAAAAAGGAAGATAAAATAAATAATTGAATAAAATAATTAAGTAGTTAATTAAAATACATTAAGGATGGCAGGACAGGTGATGTGTCACGGCTGCAGCATGTGGGAGCTCCTGGACGCCAGTGTGATCCAGGGTAAACACGTCTGCAATAAATGTTTGTGGCTCGGAGAGCTTCAGCTCAGAGTCACTGAACTGGAGGCCGAGCTGCAGACACTGCGACATATTAGAGAGAGGGAAGTTGCATTGACATTTTGTACCAGGAGGCGGTCACACCCCTGAGGATAGGGTCTTCTGATTTGGTCAATGGTCAGGGACAGGAGAGTGTGACTGCAGCTGAGACAGGCAAGGGGACCCAGAGGGCAGTAGTGCAGGAGCCTCAGCCTTTGTGATTGTCCAACAGATTTGAGGTTCTTTCAGCTTGTTTGCATGAGAGTGGGGGCTGCAGGGTGGATGAGCAACCTGACCATGGCACCATGATACAGGAAGCCATTCAAGTGGAGGGAGAAAAAAGGAATGTAGTGGTAGTTGAGGACAGTATAGTTAGGGGGATTGCCATTGTTCTCTGCAGCAAAGAGCGAGAGTCCAGACGGCTGTGTTGCCTGCCCGGTGCCAGGGTTCGGGACATCTGCTCAGGGCTGGAGAGGAACTTACAGTGGGAAGGGGAGGATCCAGTCATCATGGTACATGTAGGTACCAATGACATCGGCAGGACAAGGAAAGAGGTTCTGCATAGTCAGTATGAGGAACTCGGCACAAAATTAAGAAGCAGAACCTGAAAGGTAATAAACTCTGGATTATTACCTGAGCCACGTGCAAATTGGCATAGGGCAAATAAGATAAGAGAAATTAATGCGTGGCTCAAAGACTGGTGTGGTAGAATTGGGTTCTGGTTCGTGGGGCACTGGCATC
This sequence comes from Heterodontus francisci, assembly GCF_036365525.1. Taxonomy (NCBI): domain Eukaryota; kingdom Metazoa; phylum Chordata; class Chondrichthyes; order Heterodontiformes; family Heterodontidae; genus Heterodontus; species Heterodontus francisci. The sequence continues at coordinate 29,839,890 of NC_090374.1, read as the reverse complement.
ATTACAGGGGAAAGTGATGGCTGTACCGTTGGGACGGTCTGCACCTGAACCATGCTGGGGCTGGTGTTCTAGCGAGCCGCATAACTAGGGAAGTAGAGAGGGTTTTAAACTGAATAGTGGGGGCAAGGGATCAAATTTGGGAAGATATGGTAAATCAAGGAGTAGAGACAAGGCAAGAGAGAAAGGTATTAAATATGGGAAATGATAAACAGACCATGACAGGAAGAGACAGAGCGTACAAATCTAAGAGTAAATCAACAGATAAGGCTAGAGGTTACAAAAATAATAAAGGGACAAAACTAAAGGCTCTGTATCTGAATGCACATAGCATTTGAAACAAAACAGATGAACTGAGAGTGCAAATAGAAATAAGTAAGTACAATCTGATAGCCATTACAGAGACATGGCTGCAGGACGACATAGATTGGGACCTGAATAGTGAAGGGTAGATGACATTTAGGAAGGACAGGAAGCTAGGAAAAGGTGAAGTTCTGTTAATTATTGATGGTATTAGCTCAATAGCGAGGGAAGACCGAAGTTCAGGAGACCAGGATGTAGAAGCAGTTTGGGTAGAGGTGAGAAATCCTCTAGGCACGAAATGGGAGTGCTGTACAGGCCACCTAACATGGTGGGGTATAAAGGAAGAAATAATGGCAGCATGTCAGAAAGGTACAGCGAAAATTATGGGGGATTTTAAACTACATATAGACTGGAAAAATCAGATGGGCAGAGGTAGCCTAGATGAGGAATACATAGAATGTTTTCGGAATGATTTCTTGGAACAATACATTCTGGAGCCAACCAGAAAGCAGGCTATATCAGATCTGGTATTCTGCAACGAGATAGGATTAATTAATGACCTCATAGTTAAGGCACCCCTAGGTAGTAGCGATCATAATAAATTGAATTTTACATTCAATTTGAGGGAGAGAAGAGTGTGTCCAAGACTTGTATTTTAAACTTAAATAAGGGCAATTATGAGGGCATGAAAGCAGAGCTAGCTAAAGTGAACTGTAAAATTAGAAAGAACAAAGAAAATTACAGCACAGGAACAGGCCCTTCGGCCTTCCAAGCCTACGCCGATCCAGATCCTCTATCTAAACCTGTTGCCTATTTTCTAAGGGTCTGTATCTCTTTGCTTCCTGCCCATTCATGTATCTGTCTAGATACATCTTAAAAGACACTATCGTGCCCGCGTCTACCATCTCCGCTGGCAACACGTTCCAGGCACCCACCACCCTCTGCGTAAAGAACTTTCCACGCATATCCCCCCTAAACTTTTCCCCTTTCACTTTGAACTCGTGTCCCCTAGTAATTGAATCCCCCACTCTGGGAAAAAGCTTCTTGCTATCCAACCTGTCTATACCTCTCATGATTTTGTACACCTCAATCAGGTCCCCCCTCAACCTCCGTCTTTCTAATGAAAATAATCCTAATCTACTCAACCTCTCTTCATAGCTAGAGCCCTCCATACCAGGCAACATCCTGGTGAACCTCCTCTGCACCCTCTCCAAAGCATCTACATCCTTTTGGTAATGTGGCGACCAGAACTGCACGCAGTATTCCAAATGTGGCCAAACCAAAGTCCTATACAACTGTAACATGACCTGCCAACTCTTGTACTCAATACCCCGTCCAATGAAGGAAAGCATGCCATATGCCTTCTTGACCACTCTATTGACCTGCGTTGCCACCTTCAGGGAACAATGGACCTGAACACCCAAATCTCTCTGTACATCAATTTTCCCCAGGACTTTTCCATTTACTGTATAGTTCACTCTTGAATTGGATCTTCCAAAATGCATCACCTCGCATTTGCCCTGATTGAACTCCATCTGCCATTTCTCTGCCCAACTCTCCAATCTATCTATATTCTGCTGTATTCTCTGACAGTCCCCTTCACTATCTGCTACTCCACCAATCTTAGTGTCGTCTGCAAACTTGCTAATCAGACCACCTATATTTTCCTCCAAATCATTTATGTATATCACAAACAACAGTGGTCCCAGCACGGATTTCTGTGGAACACCACTGGTCACACGTCTCCATTTTGAGAAACTCCCTTCCACTGCTACTCTCTGTCTCCTGTTGCCCAGCCAGTTCTTTATCCATCTAGCTAGTACTTACCCAGCAGCCCCTTGGTCCACCGAAAACAAAAGGAAATTAAGTTTAAGCTGAAACTGACCTTCCCAGCTGCTCACTCGCTCGCGCTCTCTGCTCCCAAATAAGCTGCTGCAATGAAAGGTTAAAGGATAGGTCAATAGAGATGCAGTAGCAGACATTTAAGGGGATATTTCAGAATACACAGAATAGATACATTTCAACAAGAAAGAAAAATTCCAAAGGTGGGACCCGCCATCCGTGGTTAACTAAAACAGTTAAAGATAATATCAAACTTAAAGAAAAAGCATATAATTGCGCAAGGTTGGGAGGGAGGTCAGAAGATTGGATAGAATATAGAAAACAGCAAAGAATAACTAAAAGATTGATATGGAAGGTAAAATTAGAGTACGAGAGAAAGCTAGCTAGAAATATAAAGACAGATAGTAAGAGTTTCTATAGATATTTAAAAAAGAAAAGAGTTAGCAAAGAGAGCGTTGGTCCTATAGAAAGTGAGTCTACGGAATTAATAATGGATAATAAGGAATGACAGATGAATTGAATAGATATTTTGCATCGGTCTTCACTATTGAGAATACAAGTAAAAGCCCAATCTTAGTTGAAAGTCAGGAAATGGACGGGAGGGAGGAACTCAAGAAAATAGGGCAGTGGTGCTGAACAAATTGTTGGATCTGTGGGCTGACAAGTCCCCGGGTCCTGATGGACTTCATCCGAGGGTGTTAAAAGAAGTGGCTAGTGAGATAGTTAATGCGTTAATTTTAATTTTCCAAAATTCCCTAGATTCGGGGGAAGTTCTGTTAGACTAGAAAATAGTAAATGCAACTCCTTTATTCAAAAAGGGAGGGAGACAGAAAGCAGGAAACTACAGGCCAGTTAGCTTAACATCTGTCTTAGGGAAAATGTTAGAAGTTATTATTCAAGATGTTATAGCAGGGCATTTCGAAAAATTCAAGGTAATCAGGCAGAATCAAAATGGTTTTGTGAAAGGGAAATCATGTTTAACCAATGTATTGGAATTCTTTGAGGGAGTTACATGTGCTATGGATAAAGGGGAACTGGTGGATGTATTGTACTTAGATTTCAGAAGGCATTTGATGAGGTGCCACATCAAAGGTTATTGAAGAAAATAAAAGCTCATGGTGTAGAGGGTAACATATTAGCATGGATAGAAGATTGGCTAGCTAACAGGAAACAGAGAGCAGGCATAAATGGGTCATTTTCTAGTTGGCAAGACGTAACGAGTGGTGTGCCATAGCGATCTGTGCTGGGATCTCAACTTTTTACAATTTATATAAATGACTTAGATGAAGGGACTGAAGGTATGGTTGCTAAATTTGCTGATGACACAAAGTTAGGTAAGAAAGTAACTTGTGAAGAGGACATAAAGGGGCTACAAAGGGATATCGATAGGTTAAGTGAATGGGCAAAGAACTGGCAAATGGAGTATAATGAGGGAAAGTGTGAAATTGTCCACTTTAGCAGGAAGAATAAAAAAGAGACATATTATCTAAATGGGGAGAGATTGCAGAGCTCTGAAATGCAGAGGGATCTGGATGTCCTAATGCATGAATCACAAAAGGTTAGTATGCAGGTACAGCAAGTAATTAGGACAGCTAATGGAATGTTATAATTTATCACGAGGGGAATTGACTACAAAAGTAGTAGGTTATGCTTCAGCTATACAGGGCATTGGAGAGACCACATCTGGAGTACTGAGTACAGTACTGGTCTCCTTATTTAAGGAAGGAAGTAAATGTGTTGGAGGCAGCGCAGAGAAGGTTTACTAGACTAATACCTGGAATGGGCAGGCTGTCTTACGTGGAAAGATTGGACAGGCTAGGCTTGTATCTGCTGGAATTTGGAAGAGTAAAAGGCGACTTGATTGAAACATATAAGATCCTGAGGGGTCTTGACAAGGTGGATGTGGAAAGGATGTTTCCCCTTGTGGGAGAATCTAGAACTAGGGGTCAATGTTTAAAAATAAAGGATCGGCCATTTAAGACAGAGATGAGGAGAATTTTTTTCTCTCTGAGGGTCGTGAGTCTTTGGAATTCTCTTTCTCAAAAGGCGATGGAAGCAGAGTCTTTGAATATTTTTAAGGCAGAGGTAGATAGATTCTTTATAAGCAAGGTGGGTGAAAGGTTATTGGAGGTAGGTGGAAATGTGGCCTGCTCCCGCTCCCAATTCGTATGTTCGTATGATATTTTAGGTGTAAAAATAAATGGTCTTAGTAATTGATTACCTGTGGGCTGAGCAGAACAATGAGGTTGTGTGTTGTTGGGTTCTGCTTGAGTGATCTTGAGCTCATCCAAAACTCTGCTGCCTTATCCTAACTCTCACCAGGTCCTGTTCACCAATCTCTCCATGCTTGCTGGCTTGCATTGGCTCCCAATCTGACAATGCTTCGATTGAAAAATGTTCATCCTTTTTTCAAATCACTCCATGACCTTGCCCCTCACTGTCTCTATAATCTCCTCCAATCCTACAATCCTCTGAGAACTCTAAATTCTTCCAACTCTGGCCTCTCGTGCATCCCGGATTTGCATTGCTCCACCATTGGTGGCCGTGCCTTCTTCCATTTAGGCACTAAGCTTTCAAATTCCCTCCTCAAACCTGTTCCCTTCTCCTCCTTTCTCTCCTCCTAATCTAGCCATATTTGAAGTAAATACTTCAGAGTTTGGTAATGACTGCACCTAAACATGCCTAATGCATCTTTTTAAGTGTTTAACATTGTTTGGGAAGAAAGCATTGAAAAGAAATATCCAGGCTCCAGGGAAACAACGTACTTGAACTGTGGAGCTAGATAAGTACATGAGGGAGAAAGGAATAGAAAGATACGTTGCTAGGCGAGATGAAGTAAGGTGAGAGGAGGCAGGTCTGGAGCATAAACACTGGCATAGACCAGTTGGGCAGAATGGCTGTTAATTCTATGTAGTTCTATGCAAAAATTTCAAGCCAGAGGTTCCCTGCGTTCAATTTTTATTTTGAGTTGTATAAGATGGCTGCAAACTGGAAGAGATGTGGTATTGGTTCGAGGCTAGCTTGCTTACTTAACATTTGCTTTGGCAACAGAATGCAGAAGGTGCTACAAAAATCATGTCTTTGTTCAGTCGCTTTTCAGCTGAAGAGCGCTCCAGCGCTTAATGTTAACAAACTTCAAAAAACATTCAGGAGTCATCTTGAATTCCCCCTGACTCTTTTATTTTACACGCCTTGATGTTACGGCTTGACCTTCTGTGCGATATTTATAATTCATCATGTTGGCCTCAAATAGTGAAAGCAACTGGCCGAATCATATACTTCAGTCTCAATGATATACACCAAGAAAAGGTGGACTAGGAATCCTTTTTTCCTTTATCTCTAGAAAGATCAGAATCTGCCTAGCAACATTCCCATGGATCCATGTAGGAACTCTCATCAATCAGAGACCTATTTGCTGGATAGTTCAAAAGCTCACGACTAGGTAAGTGCAGAATGGGAATATGCTTCTCAAAGTGACATAAAGCTATTAGAAAATTATGCTTCGCAATAATGTTAAGGTTAAGCATTAAGTTGTATCGGATAATGGATCGGTCTCCCATTACACACACCACCTGGTGATCCTATCAATTGAAATGAATTGCACAAAAAATAAGACAGAGTGCATAATGGACAGTTGATCCTAGCAAGGTTGGAAGTTATCTTCAGTGCCTTTGAAAGGTTGAGGCAAACAGGAGCAAAATTGCTGACAGCTTAGCATCGCTCATGTGCACTTTCATTGCTGATGCAGAAGGTAAGGCTCCCAAAACGTGAAGACAGGTTGCAGAAATGAACCCCCTCATTTCGTGAGGATCAGCCAATGGTATCGAGAGCAATCGATGGTTCCGGAACTGAGCTCACAGGCCCACAAAGGACGGCATTTCACCTGCCACCTGAATGAAAGGGTGGGGGGGTGGTGTGGGTGTGGAGGGGTAGGGTGTAGTGGGTGAAGATCCTACCACAGCGGTAATGACTACAAATGGCAATGCTTCTGCCTGCTGTCCAAAAGCAGTATCAGATAAACTGTTGCTGAGTTCAATGGAAATTGAAATGGGGCGAACAATTTGGTCCCATCAGTTACCCGCATGTGTGGATTAGGTTAAAATTAACCCCAGTATTTCTTGGATTCTCACAGATTAACAAGGCAGTTAATAAAAGCACATGGGATCCTGGGCTTTATGAATTTAGGCATAAGGTAAGAAATTGGACTTGGTAGTGTCTGTTGTTTGGGCGCCATACAGGCGCACACTTCTGACATGAAGTGCGCTGGGTGCCATCTTGGTGAAGGCATTAATGCCCGCTGTTAACATTCGCCATAAGTATGCAGAGCAGGCAGATCACAATATCAATCAGTGTGCAACTCTGTTTTGATGCCTGCGGTGCTATTTTGTAGCTCCAAATTCCAGTTAACGCCCTCTCTCAGCCTTGTGCAGTTGAACACGCGTTCAGCAGCAGGAAGGACACTCCACCAGTGCTATTTAAAGGGATAAAAGCAGAAAACACTGGAATCACTCAGCAGGCCTGGCAGCATTTGTGAACAGAGCAAATGTTTCAGGTCTTGTGACCTTTCATCAGAACGAAGGTCACAGACCTGAAACATTAACTCTCTCTCACCATGGAGGCTGCCTGATCTGCTGAGTATTACTGGCATTTTCTGTTTTTATTTCAGATCTGTAGTATTGTGCTTTTCTGTTTAAAGGGATCATCAACCACTTGCAGGTTATTTAGGTTTCTTTCTTCTGGCTGTTGCCATAATTCTACACATTTTTAATGATTTTCATGCTTGAATCAAGTTTCAAATCTACAGGCAGCTGCTAAAGGACTTTTTGCTGACTTCAAGACTTCTGCACAAACCAGTGGCACCCAGATATGGGTGCACTAGTAGACCCTCCTTGTGGAATCGAGCATGAGTGAGAGAATGAGCAGAGCAGGACAGGGAAGAGGGAGTAGATGGAGGTGGAGAAGGGTTCTCACATGAGGCCATATCTGCCCAGGGTGTTCAGGGAGCAAGTCTCCTACCTGAACCTCAGTGATGACTAATGTTTGAGGCGTCTGTGCTTCACTAAGGAGGGTATCGCTGAAATCTGCCAACTACTGCAGCAACAACTGTGACCTCAGAGCAGGGCACGGATTGCATTGCCAGAGGCTGTGAAGGTGACAGTGGTTATGAACTTTTATTTGTATGGCTTCTTCCAGGCTGGTAAGGGAGATATTAGCAACATTTTGCAGTTTACAGTTCACTGTTGCATAAGGGAGGTCACTAAGCACTAAGGCTCTTTATGCAAAGAGAGATAACTTCATTTAATTCCCTTTTGCCAAAGACAAGCAGGCAGAGCGAGCGTGACAGTTTGAAAGGTTTACAGGTTTTCCCATGGTGCAGGGTGCCATTGACTGTGTGCACACTGCTTTGCGGGCATCACATGTCAACTCCGCCATTTACTGGAACTGAAAGGGATTCCACTCCCTCAAAATACAGCTGGTGTGTGACCATAGGCAATACATAACGCCAGGTCAATGTGCGGTATCCTGGCAGCAGTCATGATATGTTCATTCTGCGGCACTCTGCTGTGCCAGCTGCATTTTCGCCACCCAAGCAAACCAAAGAGTGGCTACTGGGTGACAAGAGCTGATGACATGGCTCAGACTCCGGTTTGCAACCCATGCACGCATGTGCAGCATGCATACACCGAGAGCCATGCTGCCACAAGAAATGTGCTGGAGTAGACCATTGGCATGCGGAAGCAATGATTCCACTGCCTGGCTGCACTGGAGTAGCCCTGCAGTACTTGGCTGAGTGAGTCTGGAGATATGTGGTGTCTGCTGCATGCTGCACAACATTGCAATCATGAGGAAACGACCCTTGTCACCAGCTCTCAGGTGAGAAGCTGAGGAGCAGGAGCACAAGGAGGAGGAGGTTGTGGAAGCGAGGAGGCAGAAGAGGAGGAAGAGGAAGTGAGGCTGCAAAGTAGACAGCCTCTTCTGCCTGGGCTGCACGTGACGAATCAGTAATCTCAACCCTAATTCCCATCTCAGAGTCCTTACCTGCCCTCTGCCCTGCTGCCTCTGGTCATGTGCCCCCTGCTTCTGCAAGAGAGAGGGAAGGTGTCACTGAGTGTGGTGCATTATGTTTGGCTGATGTGGCTGGCATGTTGAAGAGCTGGCAATGTGTGTGAGATGTGGGTGTGAGGCTTGCAGCAGTGTGAAGTGTGTGAGGGTGAGGTGAAGCATATGAATGTCAAGTATGAGTCCTTATTGATAGAGATTGTTGGTAGGTGAGTGATGGGGGTGAAGTGACTTGAGCAGTGGCTGAGGCTAATGGTGCAGTTGGTAGGATACGACATTTGAAGGTTAATTTATTGACCTTGACTTCTCATGTGAGGCCATTGAATTTCTTGTGACACTGCATCCAGGTCTTTGGAGCCATAATCCTGCCATTGACCTTCGCAGCTATCTATTTTCATTGCATTCTCATTGTCTGGAGAGCCTTGTGCTCCCCTTGCCCCTGCAGATAAAGGACATCTCTCCTCCTCTCCATCTCCTCCATCAGGACCTCCAGCACACCATAGGTAAACCTTGGCACTCATTCTCTCCCATGATCAACCATTGCTCTTTGTTGTACAGCACAATCTGGAATGACGCCATTAGCTCTGGCAGGAACAATGCACCTTCCCTTTAAGAGCTGTAGTCTAGCTTTAAGTAGCGCAGACTAGCTTTGTACTGCCAGGAAGTAATGATATTGGGCCCCCTACTGACGTGTGCAACTGATCAACAGCATAGTTAGTGCTGGCTGCATGCAGCAATCATGATAATGAGCAGTCAGCATGAAGGTGCCACACTGCCTGCATCACGTCGAACGGGCACGGAGTAATTGCACATCAAGATCCTCATGCCCACGTCATAATTTCAAAATTTGCGGATGTCACAAAACTTGGAAGTATTGTGAACTGTGAGGATGATAGTGATAAACTTCAAGAGGACATAGACAGGCTGGTAGAATGGGTGGACATGTGGTAGATGAAATTTAATGCAGAGAAGAATTAAGTTAATTTTTTTGGTCGGAAAAATGAAGAGAAGCAATACAAATTAGAGGGTTCTGTACTAAAGGGAGTACAGGAGCAGAGGGATCTGGAGGTATATGTGCACAATTCATTGAAGGATGGAGGGAAAGTTGAGAAAGTGGATAATAAAGCATTTGGGATAGTGGCATAAAGTACAAAAACAAGGCAGCTATGATAATCCTGTATAAAACACTGGTTTGGCCTCAGCTGGAGTACTGTCTCCAGTTCTGGGCACCACACTTTCAGAAGGATGTTAAGGCATTGGAGATGGTGCAGAAAAGATTCACCAAAATGGTTCCGGGGATGAGGAACCTCAATTATGTGGATAGGTTGGAGAAGCTGGGTTTGTTCTCCTTGGAGGAGAAGGTTAAGAGGAGATTTGATAGAGATGTTCAAAATCACAAGGGGTCAGGACAGAGTTGATAGAGAGAAACTGTTCCCATTGGACGAAGGATCCAGAACCAGAGAACATCGATTTAAGGTGATTCTAAAAAGAAGCAACAGCAACATGGGGGAAAGCCTTTTACGCAGCGAGTGGTTAGGATCTGATATGCACTGCCTGAGAGTGTGGTGGAGGCAAATTCAATTGGGGCCTTCAAAAGAGAATTGGATAGTTAGCTGAACAGAAATAAAAAATTGCTGGACGACGGGGAAAAGGCAGGGGAGTTGGAAAAGGTGAGTTGCTCTTGCAGAGAGCTGGCATGAACAGGACTGGCTGAATGGCCTCCTTCTGTGGTGTAACCATTATATGATTCTATGAATCTATGATTTTCAGGGGCTATCCAATTTAGCCCCCATAGATTACAAAAGTCAAAACGTTATGCCTAACATATATAAAACTAATTCGGCCCCAGCTGAAGTACTGTGTCCAATTCTGGGCTCCACCCTCTAGGAAGGATATGAAGGCTTTGGAGAGAGTGTGGATTTGCAAAATGGGGCCCTTTGAGGCTGAAATATTGAGCTTCTTCAATAAATGAACAAAGATGCATATCTCCCTCCGCCAGCAAGCACCAATCCTGGGAACACAGAGGATTTATGGCTCCTTGCCTAAAATAAGGTTACCTGCTTTCAGTTGCTAGGAACGTAATTCTGCAGTATTGAACAACTTGAAGTGACAGATTAGAACTGAGGAAGAGGCTTCAAGCTCTGAAGATTAAAGCTGGAGGAAAAAGAATCACAAACATATTACTTTTTCATGTAAAGGATTTAGCTGAGGAATACGTGCTAGAAATCTTTAAAATAATGAAAGGTATCGATAAAGTTGAACTGAAGTGACCTACTTAACTTGAGCAATGAGTGTAAAATTAAAGAACACAAGCACCAAAGCCTCGGTTAGGGTTACAAATGAGGTAACTTCAGTGCAGTACTAACGGAGTGCTGTATTGTCACAGCAGCTGTCCCTTCTATGAACTGAAGCCGCATTTGCCTGTTCAGGTGGATGTGAAAGATCCCATGGCACGAATTGAAGAGCAAGGGCTTTATTTGTATTCCAGCCAACATTCATCCCTTACCCGACACCACTGAGAAACAGACAAACCGGTCATTTAATCTCTTTGAAGTTTGTGGGATCTTGTGCACAAATTGGCTGTTTAATAGTGACTACACTTCAAAAGAAATTCATCCTCTGTAAAATGTGTTGAGAAATGTTGAGAAGGTGAAAGGTGCAATGGAGTGGAATTTCCTGTGCATTTGTGCCGAGAGACACATGTGCAACTGGGGAGTAGAACAAATATGCAGTATAAAATATTGAAGAAACTCAGGCACAGGTCTGCAATTACACTACATTCAAATTTCTTTGATCTTTTTACACCCATCTGAAAATTCCTGCCAGTGCACATACCTCAGCTGATTATAATGGCTCCAGCCCCAGGCTAAAGAGCTGAACAAGCAAATTTCTTGCTAATACGCTGGTTTAAGACAAGTGTAAATTTAAGCTCAGAATTTTAAGTGCAGCAGAAAACAAAGTAATTTCTCTGGTGTTTCATTGGAATTTCTAAAGGAATTTTAAAAAATGCACCCTCACAGAGACCTGCTTTATATTTTCTATTTATTTGAAAGTATTTTTGTGGCATCAGAATAAGTTAGATTAAAAACAAGTAATCTTCCAGGATGCTACCTGGACTGGAGGGCATGTCCTACGAAGAAAGATTGAGGGAGCTAGGGCTTTTCTCATTGGAGCGAAGAAGGATGAGAGGTGACTTGATAGAGGGGTACAAGATGATGAGAGGCATAGATAGAGTGGATAGCCAGAGACTTTTTCCCAGGGTGGAAAGAGCTATCACCAGGGGGCATAATTTTAAGGTGATTGGAGGAAGGTTTCGGGGAGATGTTAGAGGTAGGTTCTTTACACAGAGAGTGGTGGGTGCGTGGAATGCGCTGCCAGCGGTGGTAGTAGAAGCAGATACGTTAGGGGCATTTAAGCGACTCTTGGATAGGTACATGGATGATAGTAGAATGAAGGGCAGGTAGTTAATTTGATCTTAGAGTAGGTTAAAGGTTCGGCACAACATCGTGGGCCGAAGGGCCTGTACTGTGCTGTACTGTTCTATGTTCTATGTTCCATGATTGCATATTCATAAACACTCTGGGTAGAGTTTGTGCTTGAGACGCATTCAGCAATTGGGTGCAAATTGCTGGATTTACCGGAACAGGCGGGACTGCCGGCATCAGGGTGAAAAGGTGGTGGGAACCCTGTCTCGGCCAATGAGAGCCCTCCGGGTTCTATTTAACAGTACCTTGGCAATTAAGTGCCTGGCACCAAGATCCCTGTCCCTTTAAGGATGGGGATCCCGCCTCCAAGAGCTGTTGGCCAATCAGAGGGCTGGCAGCTCCGTCGTATTGGCAGCTCAGTCGTATTGGCAGCACCACTGGGAGCGGTGGCCACTGCTGGTTCTACAGGAGGCCCGGAAGCAGGCCCAGCACTGAAGAATGGAACCAAAGGCGGGGTTGCTGGGGTCAGTCCGGCAAGTGAGGTGGGAGGGTGGGCGTTGAGTTCAGGAAGAAAGGAGCTCAGGGAGGTGGGTTGTTTTCTGCTGGGGGCCCTCCATGGGCCACAGATTGTCCATGGAGGAGGGAAACACCCCACAAGCCCGCAGGCACGTTACCTTGTTTTATCCATGCTGATACATTATCCCCAAAACCATGAATTCTTACTTGTATTCCATTCTACTAGTCCTATTAACCTATCACTTTTGTCTTTGTCAACCTGTTTTGGCACCCTAAACCTCAATGTATCAAATTCAAAATGCTTGGTTTCATTGACAAGTCCAGGGTCTTGCTCCTGCCTAGTTCTGCAACTTTCACAAGCCCTGCATGAAAGCGTATGTGCAATGTTGTTCTCATTCTACTATAATCCATGATTCAAGAAGACAGTTCACCACCACATTCTCAAGGGCAATGACGGATGGACAATAAATGCTGGCTGTTATCAGTGACACTCACTCCCATGAACAAATAAAAAAGACAATTCTGGTCTCGTTTGACTCTACCCCAACCTTCACCTACCCCAACAGCAAAGTCTTCAGCTGTTTTGGCTCCACACTATGAAATGCTTCTCCTAAACCCCTCCGCCTTTCACCCTCTCCCCTGTTTCAAAATTCTCCTTAAAACGTACCCCTTTGACCATGTTTTGGTCACCTCACCTAACTCCTCTCTAAAACTGTTCACTGCCTGTTTCTCCCACTGTGAATTGCCTTGGGAGGTTTTATTCTTTTGAAAGTCTTGTATAAATGCAAGCGCTTGTTGAGAAAGGGAGACAGTGGTTACGGTGAGTTGCTTTGGATCAGTCTCATGCATCATAACAAAAACTGAGAGACCATTCCAGGTGAAGGTTGCCTGTTGGCAACTATGCCTCATTAGAATTGTGCCTCTTACTAGTGAATGTCGCATCGTGAATTAATAGTCATCAGAGTTTGCAATGTAACTATCCTGTTCGAGTGCCTCGAATGGTAATAAGTCTCTTGTGTACATGTAGCATTGCATAAGGAAGGTTACCTGCAGAACTTGAAATTGATATGCTTCTGACAGCAATTTTCTCACCACAGCAGCAATAGCTCTTTGGCCTGACAAACACACAGCAGAACTGTCAGCATGTGTGAAGACAAAAGACATGCAATGACATTTTGGCTGTGCTTTCTTTAGAACTGAAAATTGAGGCTGGGAAGAGTGAAGAGTTAGAAAGAGGATGGCAAAAGCAGAGATCCAACAGATGCTCTAATCACATGGTGGGATGGGTTAAATGACCTGCAAAATGCTTAATAGAAAAGAAGATTTCTTTTTACACAGCCATGTGGTAAATTAGTGGAATTGACTGCCGAGATGTGGAAATATTTATGGAACACTTGGATATATGTTCAAGGGAACGGGCAAAGTAAGTCTTGGAGTCCACCTGGATGGACTGCATAATCTTTTCTGGTCTTCTACTTCCCTACGTTCCAGTGCGTCTCTGGTGAGAATAATTTGTGGCCATTATGCTGTACCTCAAGATCTGTTTTTGACTCATTCTGCTTCATGTGAACCATGGTAGTTCTGTCCACAAGATTCAACAGTTCTTATCTGAACCTGGTTTCTCCTCCCTTACATAATTCTTTGGCCTCCTTATCTCGAGAGACAATGGATAAGCGCCTGGAGGTGGTCAGTGGTTTGTGAAGCAGCGCCTGGAGTGGCTATAAAGGCCAATTCTAGAGTAACAGGCTCTTCCACAGGTGCTGCAGAGAAATTTGTTTGTCGGGGCTGTTACACAGTTGGCTCTCCCCTTGCGCCTCTGTCTTTTTTCCTGCCAACTACTAAGTCTCTGCGACTTGCCACACTTTAGCCCCGTCTTTATGGCTGCCCGCCAGCTCTGGCGAACGCTGGCAACTGACTCCCACGACTTGTGATCAATGTCACAGGATTTCATGTCGCGTTTGCAGACGTCTTTAAAGCGGAGACATGGACGGCCGGTGGGTCTGATACCAGTGGCGTGCTCGCTGTACAATGTGTCTTTGGGGATCCTGCCATCTTCCATGCGGCTCACATGACCAAGCCACCTCAAGTGCCGCTGACTCAGTAGTGTGTATAAGCTGGGGATGTTGGCCGCCTCGAGGACTTCTGTGTTGGAGATACGGTCCTGCCACCTGATGCCAAGTATTCTCTGGAGGCAGCGAAGATGGAATGAATTGAGACGTCGCTCTTGGCTGACATACGTTGTCCAGGCCTCGCTGCCATAGAGCAAGGTACTGAGGACACAGGCCTGATACACTCGGACTTTTGTGTTCCGTGTCAGTGCTCCATTTTTCCACACTCTCTTGGCCAGTCTGGTCATAGCAGTGGAAGCCTTTCCCATGCGCTTGTTGATTTCTGCATCGAGAGACAGGTTACTGGTGATAGTTGAGCCTAGGTAGGTGAACTCTTGAACCACTTCCAGAGCATGGTCGCCAATATTGATGGATGGAACATTTCTGACGTCCTGCCCCATGATGTTCGTTTTCTTGAGGCTGATGGTTAGGCCAAATTCATTGCAGGCAGCCGCAAACCTGTCGATGAGACTCTGCAGGCACTCTTCAGTGTTAAAGCAGCATCGTCAGCAAAGAGGAGTTCCCTGATGAGGACTTTCCGTACTTTGGACTTCGCTCTTAGATGGGCAAGGTTGAACAACCTGCCCCCTGATCTTGTGTGGAGGAAAATTCCTTCTTCAGAGGACTTGAACGCATGTGAAAGCAGCAGGGAGAAGAAAATTCCAAAAAGTGTGGGTGTGAGAACACAGCCCTGTTTCACGCCACTCAGGATAGGAAAGGGCTCTGATGAGGAGCCACCATGTTGAATTATGCCTTTCATATTGTCATGGAATGAGGTGATGATACCTAGTAGCTTTGGTGGACATCCAATCTTTTCTAGTAGTCTGAAGAGAGCACGTCTGCTGACGAGGTCAAATGCTTTGGTGAGATCAATGAAAATCCCTTACATATGTTATATAAATAATATCTAGGGTATAGGCAGTTAGCAGTTGGCAGGAAAAAAGATAGAAGTGCAAGGAGAGAGCCAACTGTGTAACAGCCCCGACAACCAATTTTATCTGTAGCGCCTGTGGATGTGTCTGTCACTCTAGAATTGGCCCTTATAGCCGCTCCAGGTGCTGTTCCCCAAACCACTAACCACCTCTCGGCGCTTACCCATTGTCTCTCGAGACAAGGAGGCCAATGATAAGCAAGTCCATATATGCAAGAAAACAAAATGAACAATACATAGGTTTGACATCAATGACCAATGTATGCCTTTCAGACAGATTTTCGTGAACATAATGAACCATGAAAAAGCACCCACAACAATCCAATTACAATCGAGCAATGAAGAAAAAGAACCAGAGACAAGACAAGTAGAATTTTCTTTTTCATGCAGCGAGTTGCTATGACGTGGAATGTACTGCTGGTGAAAGCAGATTTAATAATGACTTTCAAAAGTGATTACTTGAAAGGGAAAAAATTGGAGGGCTATGGGGAAAGGGTAAGGGAGTGGGTCGAATTGACTCTAATTGGGCCAAATAAACTCTTTCCGTGCTGTATCATTCTATGAATAGAGCTTGTCATTTATGAACTTCTATGAGCGTAGCATTTTATCATCTGCTACTTTTTACTGGATTATAAACAAACATGTTTTTATTTGATGCTTAAAACTGAAAAACAAACTAAGGCAATACCAAAATAAAAGCAAAATACTGCGGATGCTAGAAATCTGAACGAGAAAGCGGAAGTTCTGAAAATATTCAGCAGATGAGGCAGCAGCTTTGGAGAGAGAAACAGTTAACATTTCAGGTCAATGACCTTTCATCAGAATTGGTTTTGTCCACTAATTCTACCAGCGTATTTATATCATGTCGCAGTCGATTTGCATGATCATCACAGTTTGCCACACCTCCAAGTTTGATGTCATTAGGAATTTTTTTAAAAATTTTACTCTGCATTTCAATTTCCAAGTCATCTGTGTATATCAAAAAAAAATTGGTCCTAGCACTAAACCTTGGGGAACACCATTGTCTACCATCTTCCATTTGAAAACAACTATTTACCATGACTCTGTCCGAAAGCAAAAAACATGAAAAACAAGTTTAAGACCAGGTCACGGTCTGAAATTGTTGAACTCAGTGTTGAGTCCAGAAGGCAGTAAAGGGCCTAATCAGAAGATGAGTTGCCATTCCATGAGCTTGCATTGAGCTTTACGGAACACTGCATCAGGTCGAGTACAGAGATATGGACGTGAAAGCAGGGTTGTGAATTAAAATGGCAAAGCAACTGGAAGCTCTGGATCATGCTTGCAGACTGAGCGGAGCTGCTCTGCAAAGCGATCACCCAATCTGGGTTTGATCTCCCCAATGTAAGGCAACTGCATTGTGAGCAGTGAATCTTCTTCTTTGGCCTCCTTGTCTCGAGAGACAATGGGTAAGAGCCTAGAAGTGGTCAGTGGTTTGTGGAGCAGCGCCTGGAGTGGCAATAAAGGCCAATTCCAGAGTGACAGACACTTCCACAGGCGCTGCTGATAAAATTGGTTGTCGGGGCTGTTACACAGTTGGCTCTCTCCTTGCACTTCTGTCTTTTTTCCTGCCAACTGCTAAGTCTCTTCGACTCGCCACTCTTTAGCCCCGCCTTTATGGCTGTCCGTCAGCTCTGACGATCACTGGCAACTGACTCCCACAACTTGTGGCCAATGTCACAGGACTTCATGTCACATTTGCAGATGTCTTTAAAGCAGAGACATGGACGGCCGATGGGTCTGATACCTGTGATGAGCTCGCTGTACAATGTGTCCTTGGGGATCCTGCCATCTTCCATGTGGCTCACATGGCCAAGCCATCTCAAGCGCCGCTGGCTCAGTAGGGCATACATGCTGGGGATGATGGCTGCCTCAAGGACTTCTGCATTGGAGATATGGTCCTGCCACCTGATGCCAAGGATTTTCCGGAGGCAGCGAAGATGGAATGAGTTGAGACATTGCACTTGGCTGACATATGTTGTCCAGGCCTCGCTGCCGTAGATTAAGGTACTGAGGACACAGGCTTGAAACATACGGACTTTTGTGTTCCGTGTCAGTGCGCCATCTTCCCACACCCTCTTGGCCAGTCTGGACATAGCAGCAGACGCCTTTCACATGCGCTTGTTGATTTCTGCATCGAGAGACAGGTTACTGGTGATAGTTGAGCCCAGGTAGGTGAACTCTTGAACCACTTCCAGAGCGTAGTCGCCGATGTTGATGGATGGAGCATTTCTGACGTCCTGTCCTATGATGTTCATTTTCTTGAGGCTGATGGTTAGGCCAAATTCGTTGCAGGTAGCCGCAATCCTGTCGATGAGTCTCTGCAGACATTCTTCTGTGTGGGATGTTCATGCAGCATCGTAAGCAAAGAGGAGTTCCCTGATGAGGACTTTCCGTACTTTGGTCTTCGCTCTAAGATGGGCAAGGTTGAACAACATGCTCTCTGATCTTGTGTGGAGAAAAATTCCTTCTTCTGAAGACTTGAACACATGTGAGAGCTGCAGGGAGAAGAAGATCCCAAACAGTGTAGGTGCGAGAACACAGCCCTGTTTCACGCCACTCAGGATCGGAAAGGGGTCTGATGAGGCGCCGCTATGCTGTGCCTTTCATATTGTCATGGAATGAGGTAATGATATTTAGTAGCTTTGGTGGACATCCAATCTTTGCTAGTAGTTTGAAGAGATCATGTCTGCTGACAAAGTCAAAGGCTTTGGTGAGATCTATGAAAGTAACTTAGAGGGGCATCTGTTGTTCATGGCATTTCTCCTGTCGCTGGTGAAGGGAGAACAGCATGTCAATGGTCGATCTCTCTGCTCGAAAACCACACTGTGCTTCAGGGTAGACACGCTCAGCCAGCTTCTAGAGTCTGTTTAAAATGACTCGAGCGAAGACCTTCCCCACTATGCTGAGCAGGGAGATTCCATGGTAGTTGTTGCAGTCACCATGGCCACCCTTGTTCTTATAGAGGGTGATGATATTGGTATCGTGCATGTCCTGTGGTACTGCTCCTTCATCCCAGCACAGGCAAAGCAGTTCATGGAGTGCTGAGAGTATAGCAGGCTTGGCACTCTTGATTATTTCAAGGGTAATGCCGTCCTGTCCAGGGGCTTTTCCACTGGCTGGAGAATCAATGGCATCACTGAGTTCCGATTTTGTTGGCTGTTCGTCCAGCTCGTCCATGACTGGCAGAGACAGGGCTGCATTGAGGGCGGTATCAGTGACAACATTTTCCATGGAGTACAGTTCTAGGTAGTGCTCCACCCAGCGGTCCATTTGCTTGCGTTGGTCAGTGATCATGTCCCCTGATTTAGACTTGAGGGGGGGCGATCTTCCTGATGGTTGGCCCAAAAACTCTCTTAATGCCGTCATACATTGCTCTGATGTTTCCGGTTTCGGAGGCCAGCTGAATACGACTGCATAGGTGTTGCCAGTAGTCATTTGCACAGCGCCTGACTGTTCTTTGTGCAGCAATTCTGGCTACTTTAAGTGCTACGGATGTTAACTCGATGGGGGCTTTCTTGTAGTTCAACAGTGTAGTTAGTGCGCTTAGCGGCTATGACAGGTTCCAGCTCTTCAAAGTGAGATTGAAACCTGTCTACATTCTGCTTCTCACGTTTGCCAAAAGTGGTCATTGCTGAGTCAAAGATGGCGTCTCTAATGTGGGCCCACTTCATCTCTGCATCCTCTGCAGGAGTGTTTTGAAGGGCTTTTTCAAGTGAATTTGGAAACTTATTTAACAGCTGTGGATAAGAAATTCTGTTAGTGTTGATGTGCAGGCGGCCCTTCTGCTTGGAGTGATGTAGCTTCTATGCAGCGAATACAGTATAGTAAATTGAAAGAAGTGCAAGTAAATCACTGCTTCACCTGGAAGGAGTGTTTCAGGCTTTGGATGGTGAAGAGGGAGGAGATAAAAGGACAGGTATTACACCTCCTGCGATTACTGTTAGAAGGGGATGAGGTATCAGGAGTGATGGAGGAGAGGATCAGGGTGTCGCAGAGGGAATGATCCCTTCAGAATGCTGACAGGGGAAGGGAAGGGAAGGGAAGATATGTTTGGTGGTGGCATCATGTTTGAGGTAGCAGAAATGGCAGAGGATGAGCCTTTGGATGTGGAGGCTGGTGGGGTGGAAAGTGAGGACAAGAGGAACACTGTCATGGTTCTGGGAGGGAGGGGAAGGGGTGAGAGCAGAAGTGTGGGAAATGCTTCTGACATGGTTGAGGGCCCTGTCAACCACTGTGGAGGGGAACTGCGTTCAAAATGATTCTCCTTTGGTCTTTTTGCCAAATATCCTAAATCTGTATCCTTTGGTTACTGACTCTCCTGCCAGTTTCTCCCTATCTACTGTATCAAAATCCCTCATCATTTTGAGCACCTCTGTCAAATTTTCCCTTAACCTTCTCTGCTCAATGGTGGATCTCTCTGCTCGAGGAGAGCACTCCCAGCTTCTCTAGTCTTGCCATGTAACTGAAGCCCCTCTTCCCTGGTACCATACTAGTAAATCATCTCTGCATCCTTTCCTTGTCATCATTCCTGATGTTTGGACCTCAGAATTGGACAAATACTCTGAGGCCTAACCAGTGATGAAGAAAGGTTTGCTATAACTTCCTTGCTTTTGTACTTTTTGTTCAAAGGAGTTTCCAATATTAGAAAAGAAAGCAATTTGAGCGAAATCTTTTTGGCTATCTCAATCAAACAGTCATGTTTCTCACCATCATAAACATCTGTGACTCCCTTATAAGTTAGGGCCACTACAGTGATATATGACCCCCAGTTAAACATACTATAGACTGGTTAAAAGAGATTTCCAGGGATGTAGTATGGTTTCCCTCAATCAGGAATCACTTGGAAGTTATTAATGGTCCCTGTCAGCATTAGTTTCATTGGGGATTCAGGAGGACAATGGACAATCTTCTGCCAGTCTCTTTCCACAGTTAGACATGTTCGCAGATGTGCCCCTGGCAATCTGTAGTTTGTACTTATACCCACTGGTCCTATTCTCCAACCTTATTTAAGGTAATATTTAGGATTTACTTTATCTATGCCAATTCATACCTCAACCAGCTACTCCTTTAGTTATCTTTGCACTGGGCTGTAAATACAAAGTTGTCTTAACATTACCTCAATGGTATCATTTGCAGTTATTCTAGTTACTCTGCTTTGCATCTTCTTCAAGGTTTCCACATTGCTTGAGGTGTAGCAGGCAGAACTGTATACAATGCTCCAAGTGTGGGCCAGCCAGTTTAAGGGGAATGCATTTTATGTAAGGTTTGTAATTTAGCTATTTGCGAATTGCAAATTGCGAAATGTGTTTGTTACAGATGTAAGCTGGGACTTGGTAAGTTCGTGTGCAGAGTCTGATAAAGGGTGGCAGGAACATGGAATGCTGAGGACATCGAGACAAAGGGCGAAGAATTCTGACCGAAGACATCATCGCTGAGGCTCATGTTGGACTTTTTAAAATAAAGACAGTTTAACTGAACAAGGAACCCCAGCGCACGCGCGCGCATGCGCGCGCGCACGCGCGCGCGCACAAGCGCACACGCACACATACACACACACACACACACACACAGACGACTCAGGACATGCCACTAAGGTGGTAGCCCCAGATTTTTGCAACTTCAGACACTCTCATAGAAAATGGCCTCTTGGAATATCTGTGAATGGCTGTCTTCCTGTGTTTGCATGAAGCAGATATCACATGTATTGCTGATATGGACCTAAGACCCCCCCCCCCCCCCCCCACCGCTGAGAGTAGGATATGACCACATGCAGGTGGTCTTGCATAGCCATGGTGGGATTGATAAGGCACTGAAACCCAATCGGCTGACCCAATTTGAGACATTACCTACTATGTCATGGGACCAGGGTCAGAAAGGGGTATAAAGCCACAGCCCACAAGGACATTGTTGCTGCAGTCAGGAAGAGTGACCTGATCAGTTGCTGAAGACATAAAGAGAACCTTATCGGCGGGCTGACCACCCAGAGACAAACTCTTACACACACGGTTACAAACTACCAGTGTAGTGAGTATATCTGTAGATTGTGTAGAAGGTAAATAAAGTAATTTGTGAGAACAAATATTTTATGTGTTCTTGTTATGTGCCATTGATATCCAGAGTAAGGCAAGACACCACAATTTTTGGGGGAAGGTACCTGGGGTAAATGGGTAACCGGCTTACACAGTGCATTGTACAGCTTCACCACCACCTGCAAATTCCCCTCCAAGTCACACACCATCCTGGTTTGCAAATATCTCGCCATTTCTTCACTGTCGCTGAGTCAGAATCCTGGAACCCCTCCCTAACAGCACTGTGGGTGTACCTATGCCAAATGGACTGTAGTGGTTCAAGAATGCAGCTCACCACCACCTTCTCAAGGGTAATTAGGGATTGGCAATAAATGCAGGCATTGCCAGCGACACTGACATCACAAGAATGAATAAAAAAAGTCTTGCCTCAGTAGACTTGCAGTTACAAGAGATTATATAGAATTTACAGCACAGAAACAGACCATTCGGCCCAACTGATCCATGCTGGTGTTTATGCTCCACAAGAGCCTCCTCCCACGTTACTTTGTTTAACCCTATCAACATAACATTCTATTCCTTTCTCCCTCATGTGTTTATCAAGCTTCCCCTTAAATGCAATCAAAATTGCAATCTTGCAGTTGTTTTGAAAATCTAGGTCACATATATAAGTGAAAAATATTAATGATCCAGACACTGTTCACAGTGAAATATCAGTCAATACCCCTCTCCTGTCTAATCAAGTACCCCTTACTGTTACGCTACTTCCCATTATTTAGCCAACTTTGTATCTAGTAGCAGAATCTATCCTGGATGTCCATATCTTTTAGCTTAGTTAGAAGTCATTCATGTGGAATATTATCAAAAGTCTTCTGAGTTCAAGTAAACAATGACATATGAAATTTCGCTGTTGATTTTGTTTGTAACAGCTTCAATGAATTCAGGAGGATTGTAAGGTATGGGTCCCTATCTGAACCCGTTTTGATCATCTCGTATCAGGTCATTGCTATTTATGTACTCCTTAGAATGCTTTCCATTACTTGGCCTGATACAGCAGTTAGGCTAACAATCCTGTCGCTGCTTGGAATGCTTCATCTATTTTTAAGTATAGGTTTTATAGTCTTCTATTTCCAGTTCTGTGGTGATTCACCAACATCCAGTGGCACATGTTGTATTATGCTCTTTGGAAGATAACTTGAGATAAAAACAATCACTTGTTGCCTCTTCTACCTCACCTTCGGATTTGCTTCCAAGTCTTCTTTTTCTGTTGTGATACTGAAAAATACTTCATTATTGTTCTATATTTCTTTAGCTATTCTTGCCCCCAGGGCCTTTTTTCATCACTTATGTCTCTGCTAATGTGTGTTCTTTCTACTCCTGACAAATGTCATTACTTCCTTTCTCTCTATGGCGTCTTTGTATTTTGATTATTTTCCCATTTCCATTTTAATCGCCCTATTCATTCACTTCATGAATTTCTTGTTTAGTTTGCATTTACTACTTTAAGGTATATATTGAAGCTGTGCATTCAGCATTGCAGTTGTAAGTACTTTATTATAGAATCATCGCATCTTACAGCACATCGTGCTGATGCATCCTTCAAATGCCCATGGCCACTGGAAGCAGACACTTTCCTAAACACCATTGGGAGGCGGTGGAGAGCCCTGGTCCAAGCTGCCTTCTTGACCACAGACACACCTTCCTTGATCCCCTGATCCATGAAGGTTCTTTTTCAACGATATACTTGTTATTGTAGGTGGCAGGCTGCTTGCCTGGCCTGGAACCCACCACAAGGGTCCCCATGTACTCTTGTGGAATTTGCACTTTATCAATTTGCATTTCCAGCAACTTATGGCCCAAAAATAATACCATAAGATGCCCTGCTCCAGCAGTTTCTGGGACAATGTTTTCACTCTCTCCAGTTGACTAATCTTTGAGCTGTGTCATACTCTTCAGACTCAGTATCTAGTTTCAATGAGCATCGGCTCCTCTCTCTATGTTCATCTCTGGTCTCTCAGAGCTCATCCACCATCCCCACAACCCTCTTACAACCCTTGAAATAGTTGTAATAGTCTGCAAAGGCAATGATCCATGGCTAAAGTGGAATTTATTATGAAAGTATATTCACATTTTTCCCAACCCTGTGACTTTCTCCATCAGCTTTAGGACTCCCAAAATCAGGCAATTTTCTGACTGCCAGTATAGTGATGGAATTCCTTCAGGACTGTTTTTCTAAGTGAAACAAATTCATTCTGTAAGTGTGATCATGATGCTTTGTTTAAATGCAAAGGAAGATTTTTCAGTACACTGCTGTCAGGCATATCAGCTCCATCAAATTCAGTGCAATGTTCATGAACAATAAAATTAAAGAAACAAAGTCTTGCATTTGAACAGCACCTTTCACAACCTTGGGACATCCCAGAATGTTTACCGCTAATGAAATACTTCTGAAAAGTAGTCAATGTTGTCATGCAGGAAATGTGACATCCAATTTGTGCACAAAAATTTCCACAAACAGTAATGTAATAATTACCAGATATTCTGTTTTTTTCAGTGATCGTGATTGAGGGATAAATATTGGCCTTGACACCAGGGATAACTCGCCTGCTCTTCCTCATAATGGTGCCATGGGATCTTATACATTTCCCCAAGAGAGCATATGGGGCCTTGGTTTAATGTCCTAAAAGACAGCACACTGACAGTGCTGCACTCCCTCAGTATTGGCACTGGAGTGACCTAGATTTTCGTGCTCAAATCTCTGGAGTGGGTCATGAACCCTTATCTGCTGACTCAGAGACAATACTGTTATTCACTGAGCCTCCAGCTGGCAAAGCTAAACTTGTGGAATGCTTCATGAATTTGCATGACATCCTTGCACAAGGCCATGCTAATCTTCTTCGTACCATTCCAATTTTAGTAACTGTGCGGTCGAAGCAAGCACAATTCTTCACAAATTTGTGTACCAATTAACATTAAACACAATGTCATTTTAATAACCATCCTTGGTCAACTTCACTGCTATGTCATGAAGTGGTAGGATGCCTTCGGCTGTCATTGTAGTAATGGCTAAATCAGCCATGGCTCTAAGGTAGCCGTCTAGCTTCTGGGTAGGATTTTGTGGACTCAGTTCTGACAAAAGGACATTGACTTGAAACGTTAACCCATAGCTACTGCCTGACCTGCTGTGCAATTGCTCTTTTTATTGTGCGTTAAAGCCGGGGTGCAAAGACTTAAGTGCAAAATCTCAGCCCACACTCCAGTGTAAAGAACTGGATGAAAATCAGACAAGTTCTGAAATGGATGAGGGATTGGCTCTGCCACATAAGCACCCAAGATCCACTCAGGATCTACTGCATCACATCAATACCCAGGGTCCACTCCATCATATTAATACCCAGATCGAGTCCATAACATTAATATCCAGGATCTATATCATCACATTAATACCCAGAAACTACATCATCACATTAATACCCAGGATATACAATATCATATTAATACCCACATCCACTCCATCACATTAATACCCAGACCCACTCCATTACATTATTACCCAGACCCACTCCATCACATTAATACCAGGACCCACTCCATCACATTATTACCCAGACCCACTCTATCACATTATTACCCAGACCCACTCCATCACATTAATACCCAGACCCACTCCATCACATTATTACCCAGACCCACTCCATCACATTAATACCCAGACCCACTCCATCACATTATTACACAGACCCACTCCATCACATTATTACCCAGACCCACTCCATCACATTAATACCCACACCCGCTCCATCACATTATTACCCAGACCCACTCCATCACATTATTACCCAGACCCGCTCCATCACATGAATACCCAGATCTACTCCATCTCATTATTACCCAGAACGTCACCCTCACATTAATACTCAGATCCACTCCATCTCATTATTACCCAGATCCACTCCATCACATTATTACTCAGATCCACTCCATCACATTATTACCCAGATCCACATCATCATATTATTACCCAGATCCACTCCCTCACATTAATACCCAGATCCACACCAGCACATTATTACCCAGATCCATTCCATCACATTAATACCCAGATACACACCATCATATTATTACGCAGACCCACTCAATCACATTAATACCCATACCCATTCCATCACATTAATACCTAGATCCACTCCCTCACATTATTACCCAGATCCACACCATCATATTATTACCCAGACCCACTCATTCACATTAATTCCCATACCCATTCCATCACATTAATACCTAGGTCCACTCCATCACATTATTACCCAGATCCACTCCATCACATTATTACCCAGATCCACACCATCATATTATTACGCAGACTCACTCAATCACAATAATTCCCATACCCATTCCATCATATTATTACCCAGACCCACTCCATCACATTAATACCCAGATCCACTCCCTCACATTAATACCCAGATCCACTCCATCATATTATTACCCAGACCCACTCCCTCACATTAATACCCAGATCCACTCCCTCACATTAATACCCAGATCCACACCATCATATTATTACCCAGACCCACTCAATCACATTAATACCCATACCCATTCCATCATATTATTACCCAGACCCACTCCATCACATTAATACCCAGACCCACTCCATCACATTATTACCAGACCCACTCCATCACATTATTACCCAGACCCACTCCATCGCATTAATACCCAGACCCACTCCATCACATTATTACCCAGACCCACTCCATCACATTATTACCCAGACCCACTCCATCACATTATTACCCAGACCCACTCCATCACATTAATACCCAGACCCACTCCATCACATTATTACCCAGACCCACTCCATCACATTATTACCCAGACCCACTCCATCACATGAATACCCAGACCCACTCCATCACATGAATACCCAGATCTACTCCATCTCATTATTACCCAGAAAGTCACCCTCACATTAATACCCAGATCCACTCCCTCCCATTAATACCCAGATCCACTCCATCACATTAATACCCAGATCCACTCCGTCACATAAGTACCCAGATCCACACCATCACTTTAATACCCAGATCCACTCCATCACATTATTACCCAGATCCACTCCATCACATTATTACCCAGATCCACTCTCTCACATTAATACCCAGATCCACTCCCTCACATTAATACCCAGATCCACTCCATCACATTAATACCCAGATACACACCATCACATTATTACCCAGACCCACTCATTCACATTAATTCCCATACCCATTCCATCACATTAATACCCAGATCCACTCCCTCACATTAATACCCAGATCCACTCCATCACATTAATACCCAGATCCACTCCCTCACATTAATACCCAGATACACACCATCACATTATTACCCAGATCCACTCCATCACATTAATACCCAGATCCACTCCCTCACATTAATACCCAGATCCACACCATCACATTATTACCCAGATCCACTCCATCTCATTAATACCCATACCCATTCCATCACATTAATACCTAGATCCACTCCCTCACATTAATACCCAGATCCACACCATCTCATTATTACCCAGATCCACTCCATCTCATTAATACCCATACCCATTCCATCACATTAATACCTAGATCCACTCCATCACATTATTACCCAGATCCACTCCATCATATTATTCCCCAGATCCACTCCCACACATTAATACCCAGATCCACTCCCTCACATTAATACCCAGATCCACACCATCACATTATTACCCAGATCCACTCCATCTCATTAATACCCATACCCATTCCATCACATTAATACCTAGATCCACTCCCTCACATTAATACCCAGATCCACACCATCTCATTATTACCCAGATCCACTCCATCTCATTAATACCCATACCCATTCCATCACATTAATACCTAGATCCACTCCATCACATTATTACCCAGATCCACTCCATCATATTATTCCCCAGATCCACTCCCACACATTAATACCCAGATCGACTCCCTCACATTAATACCCAGATCCACTCCATCACAGTATTACCCAGATCCACTCTTATCTCATTTTTATCCCCATCCTCTCCATCACATTAATACCCAGACCCACTCCATCACATCAATATCCAGGATCGACAATATTTCATTAATTCCCAAGATCCACTCCATCACATTAATACCCAGACAGGAAATTTCAAAATGACCCACCGATGACCCTGAATGATATTTTTTGTTCACTTTCTGTCAGAATCATAGGATCTTTCAGCACAGAAGTAGCCCATATGTTTCATCATGCCACTGTTCTTTTTTATTAATTCATGGGATGTGAGCGTCACCGGATAGGCCTGCATTTATTACCCATCCATAATTGCCCTTGAAAAAGTGTCCAATTTAATCCACCATCCTACAAAACCCTACCAATTAGTCTCCTTCAGATACAAGTTGCCTTGCCTTTTGAGATTTCCCATGAAATCTGCTTTCACCGTCCCTTTAGATAGTTCGTTCGAAATGCTAACTTACTTTGCAGCACAATTTCTAGATCAAGCAGTCTAAGCTCCTCCTGAGCTGAATGCCTACTCCTGATTAATGAAAATGGGAGCTGCTCCATTTGCCTGTATATTCTGATATTTTAAGCAATAAGAGACTGTCTTTGTTCAACTGCAGCATTCCATATTAATGATTTGGATTTAAAACTGCTTGAGAGCCAAGCTAAGTTGCTGTGAATCAAAAATCCTTGAAACGCGTAGGTTGATATCTAGAAATGGCACCAGAATAGAGTCTTGAGCAGTTTGTTTAGTGGACAGGCAGAAGTGCAGGGAAGAGTCTATGAAGACCATATGGAATTAAGTTGTGAAATCAGTTGAATCTCTTGTGTCTCCAAACTTGTGCTTTCTTGTCTATCAAGTAATTGGTACAGGGGTTGGGGTTAGGCTGGCTGTTGCTAACAATTATATACCTAGGAATTTTCCAGCAGTTTCTACATTGATTCCAGCTATATAATAAATAACTTACAATTATCAACATAATGAAAAGTTACAAGATATATTCATTGAAATATTTCAATGCTGTGTCGCACATAATCGCAAGTCTTTCTTCTACTCTTCATATCTCATTTATTTTAGAGTGCTGCATCCAATGTCAGGCATGATTTAAGTTAACATAGTGGGCTAAATTTTCATTTTGGGAGCGGGAAACAGCAGTTGGAATTGTTTCCAAGTCCTGAACCCACCCTCGGGAGGGCAAGAGTTACTCATTGGGATTTTTCCAAAGGTGCCCCATTAATTAGCATAGAGACAGGTTCCATGTCCAATTAAGGGCAGCAGGTGGGCTCTTAAAACTAGAGGGCCAATCAAAAGTTTTCCAGCTTGAGAGGAGCAGCAGGATGCAGTAAAGGGGAAGTAACTGCGAAGGTTCTTCAACAGGGAGTTGTTCTCTCACCAACTTTTTTAAAAGTGCAAATAAAAAATAGAAGAAGCAGCCAGGCCACCACTGCGGTGGTGGTAGATTGGGGAGGGGGAATCCCTCTACAGGGTGATCCTTCTGCAGGGTGGCCTTTGGCTGCTCCCACACCCAGACAGTCCTGCTTGGAGTGCTGGTACTCAAGCCTGCTGCTGGATGCCCATCTCCAGGCAGTTGAACTGCCCCATCATGTGTCAGGAAACTGGAAGCTGATTGGAAAATCATTAACAAGGCTCTTAATGCCCACATTGGTATGCTGCGTGACTTGACAGAGAACTTGAAGGTGGTGGAGTTCCCATGCACTTACTGTCCACATCCTTCAAGGTGTTGGAGGTCATGGGTTAGGGACGTGCTGTTCATGAAGTCCCGGTGATGTGCGGCAGTACGTCTTATAAATAATACACACTGTAGCCATTGTGCAATTGTGGTGGAGGGAGTGAATGTTTAAGGTCAATGGGCTGCCAATCAAGCAGGTTACTTTGTCTTGGGTGGCGTTGAGCTTCTTGAGTGTTGTTGCAGCTGCACCCAGCAAGGCGAGTGGAAAGTATTCCATCACACTTCCGACCTTGTACCTTGTAGGTGGTGGAGAGGCTTTGGGAATTCAAAACGAGAGTCACACACCACAGAATACCTAGCCTCTGACCTGTTCTGGCAGTCATGACTTTTATATGGTTGGGCCAGTTGAGTCTCTGATGAATGACGGCCCCCCAGGATATTGATGATCTGAATGACCTCCTTTTCTGCTGCAAAGATTTATGATTCTATTTCTGTAACTTGCTCTTTCTGTGCTCTCAATCATA
Organism: Heterodontus francisci; assembly: GCF_036365525.1. Lineage (NCBI taxonomy): Eukaryota > Metazoa > Chordata > Chondrichthyes > Heterodontiformes > Heterodontidae > Heterodontus > Heterodontus francisci. The sequence continues at coordinate 29,810,401 of NC_090374.1, read as the reverse complement.
CACATATACAGGGAAATCAGAGATTAATCTTGGAATGCTCTGGATGATGCATCAGCACTTAAATTAAAACATAAAGAGAAAAAAAGGAAGAAGAATGAGGAGAGGCAATATAAAATAAAGGGTACAATTGTAAAGAGAGTGCAGGGGCAAGAGGGACCTGAGGGTATATGTGCACAAATCATTGAAAGTGGCAGGGCAGGTTGAGAAAGCAGTTAATAAAGCATGTGGGCTCCTGAGCTTTCTAACTAGGGATGTAAAGTATAAATGCAAGGAAATTATGTGACCCTGTATAAAACACTGGTTCGGCCTCAACTGGAATATTCTTTCCAGTTCTGGGCACCACAGTTTAGAAAGGATGTGATGGTAGAAAAGATTGATGAGAATAGTTCCAGGGTTGAGGTACTTCAGTAATGTGGATAGATTGGAGAAGCTGGGGCTGTACTCCTTGGAGAAGAGAAGATTAAGAGGAGATTTGATAGAGGTATTCAAAACCATGAGTGGTCTGGATAGAGTAGATAGGGAAAGATTGTTCCCATTAGTAGATGGATTGAGAACTAGGGGGCACAGATTTAAGGTGATTGGAAAAAGAAGCAACGGTGACACCAGGAAAAGGTGTTTTATGTGGTGAGTAGTTAGGATCTTGGCGCTTGTGATGGCTTGGCCATGTGAGCCGCATGGAAGATGGCAGGATCCCCAAGGACACATTGTACAGCGAGCTTGTCACTGGTATCAGACCCACCGGCCGTCCATGTCTCCGCTTTAAAGACATCTGCAAATGCGACATGAAGTCCTGTGACATTGATCACAAGTCGTAGGAGTCAGTTGCCAGTGATCGCCGGAGCTGGCAGACAGCCATAAAGGCAGGGCTAAAGAGTGGAGAGTTGAAGAGACTTAGCAGTTGGCAGGAAAAAAGACAGAAGCGCAAGGGGAGAGCCAACTGTGTAACAGCCCCGAAAACCAATTTTATCTGCAGCACCTGTGGAAGAGTCTGTCACTCTAGAATTGGCCTTTATAGCCACTCCAGGTGCTGCTTCACAAACCACTGACCACCTCTAGGTGCTTATCCATTGTCTCTCAAGACAAGGAGACCAAAAAAGAAGAAGAGCTAGGATCTAGAATGCACTGCCTGAGTGTGTAGTGGAGACAGGTTCAATTGAGGCCTTCAAAAGAGAATTGGAAAATTATACGAAGAGAAAAGAAGTTGCAGGTTGACGGGGAAAAGGCAGGGGAGTGGGACTGGGTGAGTTGCACTTCCAGAGAACCGACATGGACATGACAGGCCAGATGGCTTCCTTCTGTGCTGTAACTATTCTATTATTCTATGAAAAGTCTTTGGAAGTCGATGTTTATTTGCATCCAAAGGTGAAACTCTGCATTACATTGAAGAGCATGATATCCCCAGATGGTAGACATTGGCCTGATATAAATAATAGTATGGCTCACCATTATTATGCAGTAAATTGGATAGTAACTTCCAGAGTCTGCACATGTGCAGTTAAACAGGGAAATCAGGAAGCTGCTGTACAATTTGCCCTGCTCCTCCCATAAGCTTCGCTACACTGGTACCTCGCTGATAGATTCATCAATACAAAACATGAAGGGTGTGAAGTTGCTATATTTACTGACTAGTTACCCGCTGAACACACAAGAAAAAGTTAAGGCTTTTGCATTCAGGTGTAAGTGAAGTTTTAATGGCATGTTAAGTCTTTCCTAAACAACCTCACTGGCCCTGAAAATTTACTTTGACAAGTGTGGAGTCTCATTCCTTCAGAATTTACTTATTCTTGGAGCTTTAAAAAAATAAATTAATTAAAGTTTAATTTTACCTTTTTGGATCTGGCTGTTTTATGTCTCTCATGTCTTTCTTAATCCCAAGTTTCTTTTCTCTCTTTATTTGACTTTCTGTACATTATTTTACATTCATGGGGAGGCGGTGCCATAGTGGTATTGTCACTGGACTAGTAACCCAAAGACCCAGGGTACTGCTCTGGGGACAGGGGTTCAAATCCCACCATGGCAGAAGGTGGAATGTGAATTCAATTAATAAAACTAAAATGAAAAGCTAGTCTAATGATGGTCATGAAATCATTGTCGATTGTCGTAAAAACCCATCTGGTTCACTTTCGGGAAGGAAATTGGCCATCCTTACCTGGTCTGGCTGGCCTACATGTGACTCAATGTGCTTAATTGACTCTTAAATGCCCTCTGAAATGGCCTAGCAAGCCACTCAGTTGTATCAAACTGCTGCAAAATTAATAAGAAATGAAACCGGATGGAACACACGACATCGACCTAAGCACCAGAAACGACAATGGCAAACGCAGCTCTGTCGACCCTGCAAAGTCCTCTTTATGCGGGCTTGTTGCAAAGTTGGGAGAGCTGTCCCAGACAGACCAGTCAAGCAGCAGTCTGACATAGTCATACTCAAGGAATCAGACCTTGCAATGTCCCAGACACCGCCATCACCATCCCCAGGTACTTCCTGTTCCACTGGCAGGACAGACCCAGCAGAGGTGGCGGTACAGTGGTTTACAGTCAGGAGAGACTTGCCTTGGGATTCCTCAACATCGACTCCAGACCCCATGAAGTCTCAGCATCAGGTCAAATAAGGGCAAGGAAACCTCCTGCTGATTAACACCAACAACCCACCCACCCCCCCGCCCCACTCAGCTGATGAATCAGTACTCCTCCATGTTGAACACCATTTGGAGGAAGCATTAAGGGTGACAAGGGTTCAGAATGTACCCTGCGTGGGGGACTTCATTGCCCATCACCACGAGTGTCTCAGTTGCACCACTACTGACCGAGTCGGCTGAGTCCTAAAGACATAGCTGCTGGACTGGGTCTGTGACAGGTGGTGAGGGAACCAACAAGAGGGAAAAATATACTTGACCTCATCCTCGCCAATCTATCTGTCGCAGATGCATCTGTCCATGGCAGTATTAGTAAGAGTGACCACTGCATAGTCCTTGTAGAAATTAAGTCCTGTCTTAACACTGAGGATACCCTCCGTTGTGTTGTGGCACTACCATCATGCTAAATGGGATAGATTTTGATCAGATCTAGCAATGCAAAACTGGGCATCCATGAGGCTCTGTGGGCCATCAGCAACAGTGGATTTGTACTCAACCACAATCTGTAACCTCATGGCCCGGCATATCCCCCACTCTACCATTACCATCAAGCCAGGGGATCAACACTGGTTCAATAAAGAGTGCAGGAGGGCATGCCAGGAGCAGCACCAGGCAGACCTCAAAATGAGGTGTCAGCCTGGTGAAGCTACAATCCAGGACTACTTGCATGCCAAACAGCGGACGTAGCATGCAATAGACAGAGTTAAGCGATCCCACATACAACGGATCAGATCTAAGCTCTGCAGTCCTGTCACATCCAGTTGTGAATGGTGGTGGAAAATTAACTAACTGGAGGAGGTGGCTCTACGAATATCTCCATCCTCACTGATGGGGGAGCCCAGCACATCAGTGCAAAAGACATGGCTGAAGCATTTGCAACAATCTTCAGCCAGAAGTGCCGAGTAGATGATCCATCTCGGCCTCCTCCTGAAGTCCCAGCATCACAGATGCCAATCTTCAGCCAAGTTGATTCACTCCATGTGATATGAAGAAACGACTGAAGACACTGGATACTGCAAAGGCTATGGGCCCTGACAACATTCCAGCAATAGTACTGAAGACCTGTGCTTCAGAACTTGCCACACCCCTAGCCAAGCTGTACCAGTGCAGCTACAACACTGGCATCTACCCGGTAATGTGGAAAATTGCCCAGGAATGTCCTGTACACAAAAAGCAGGATAAATCCAACCCGGCCAGTTACCGCCCCTTCAGTCCACTCTCAATCATCAGTAAAGTGATGGAAGGTGTCGACGACAGTGTCACCAAGCGGCACTTGCTTAGCAACAACCTGCTCAGTGACGTCCAGTTTGGGTTCTGCCAGGGCCACTCAGCTCCTGATCTCATTACAGCCTTGGTTCAAACATGGACAACAGAGGTGAGGTGAGAGTGACTGCCCTTGACATCAAGGCAGCATTTGACCGAGTATGGCATCAATGAGCCCCAGCAAAACTGAGGTCAATGGGAATCAGGGGAACAGCCTCCGCTGGTTGGAGTCATACCTAGCGCAAAGGAAGATGGTTGTGGTTGTTGGAGGTCAATCATCTCAGCTCCAGGACATCACTGCATGAGTTCCTCAGGGTAGTGTCCTAGGCCCAATCATCTTCAGCTGCTACATCAATGACCTTCCTTCAATCATAAGCTCAAAAGTGGGGATGTTCGCTGATGATTGCACAATGTTCAGCAGCATTTGCGACTCCTCAGATACTGAAGCAGTCCGTGTAGAAAGGCAGCAAGACCTGGACAATTTCTAAGCTTGCACTGATAAGAGGCAAGTAACTTGCACGCCACACAAGAGCCAGGCAATGATCATCTCCAACAAGAGAGAATCTAACCATCTCCCCTTGACATTCAATGGCATTATGATTGCTAAATCCCCCACAATCAACATCCTGGGGGTTACCATTGATAAGAAATTGAACTGGAGTAGCCATATAAATTCCATCGCTACAAGAGCAGGTCAGAGGCTAGGAATCCTGCAGTGTGTAACTCATCTCCTGACTCCCCAAAGTCTGTCCACCATCTACAAGGCACAAGTCAGGAGTATGATGGAATACCCTTCACTTGTCTGGATGGTTGCAGCTCCAACAAAACTCAAGAAGCTTGACACCCTCCAGGACAAAGCAGCCACTTGATTGGCACCCCAGGCAGTACATTCACTCCAGTCACCACTGACGAACAATGGCAACAGAGTGTACCATCGACAAGATGCACTGCAATAACTCACCAAGGCTCCTTAGACAGCACCATCCAAACCTGTGACCTCAACCACCTAGAAGGACAAGGGCAGCAGATGCATGGGAACACCACTACCTGCAAGTTCCCCTCAAAGCCACACACCATCCTGACTTGGAACTGTATCACCATTCCTTCACTGTCACTGTGTCAAAATTCTGGAATTCCCTTCCTAACAGCACTGTTGGTGTACCTACCTCACATGAACTGCAGTAGTTCAAGAAGGCGGCTCCCTACCACCTTCTCATGGACAATTAGGGATGGGTAATAAATGCTGGCCTAGCCAGCGACGCCCACATCTCATGAACAAATAAAAAAAAAATTAATCTGGTTTCGTCTTTGCATGTCTCAGTGATAATTTTTCAATCTGACTGGTTATAGAATGATAGAATGTTTAAGGCACAGAGAGAGGCCACTTGGTTGTTGTGTCTGTGCCGGCCGAAAAACAATTTACCTACTCTAATTCCACCTTCCAGCATTTGGTCCGTAGCCCTACAGATTACAGCACTTGAGGTCCATATCCAGAGCCCTTTTGAATGAGTTGAGGGTCTCTGCCTCAACCACCCTTTCAGGCAGTGAGTTCCAGACCCACACCATCCTCCGGGTGAAAAGAATTTCCTCATCTTGCCTCTAATTTTTTTACCAATCATTTTAAACCTATGACCCCTCGTCACTGACCTCTCTGCTAAAGCGAATAGACCCTTCACCTCCACTCTATTCAGGCTCCTCAAAATCTTATACATTTCAATCAGATCTCCCCTCAGCCTTCTCTGTTCCAAGGATAACAACCCCAGCCTATCCAATCAAGGTCCCTCACTTCCTCTACACCTCGCAGTATTTTCCCATTTATTGTATATTCCTTTGCCTTGTTTGACCTCCCCAAATGCATCATCTCACACTTCTCCAGGTTGAATTCCATTTTCTACTTTTCTGGCCATCTGACCAGACTGTCAATATCTTCCTGCAGCCAACACTATCCTCCTCGCTATCTATCACACGGCCAATCTTTGTGCAGTTTGCAAACTTCTTGATTCATGCCTCTACATTTACGTCCAAATCATTAATATATACCACAAAAAGCAGGGGACCCAGTACTGAGCCCTGTAGAATGCCACTGGAAACAGCCCTCAAGTCGCTAAAACATCTGTCAACAATTACCCTTTGTTTCCTGCCACTGAGCCAATTTGTATCCACCTTGCTGCATTTTCCTGGATCCCATGGGATTTTATTTTTTTAACCAGTCCGTCATGTGGGACCTTGTCAAAAGCCTTGCTAAAATTCATGTGGACCACATCAACAGCACGACCCTCATCTACCTTCTTGGTTACTTCTTCAAAATATTCAACCAAGTTGGTTAAACAAGATCTTCCTTGAACAAATGCATGCTGACTATCCTTCATTAAGCTTTGCCTTTCCAACTGACAGTTTATCCTATCTCTCAGAATAGATTCCAATAATTTGCCCACTACTGAGGTTAGACTGACTGGCTTGTAATTATTCGGTCTATCCTTCGCTCCCTTTTTAAACAGAAGTACAAAGTTAGCAGTTCTCCAATCCTCCGGCATCACACCTGTATCCAGTGAGGACTGGAAAATGATGGTCAGACCTTCTGCTATTTCCTCTCTTGCTTCTTTTAATAGCCTAGGGTACATATCATCTGGCCCTGGTGATTTATCAGCCTTCAAGGATACTAATCTCATTAATACTTCCTCTCTCCCTATGTTTATCACATCCAATACTTCACACTCCTCCTCCTTAACTACAATATCTGTATCGCCCCCTCTTTTGTAAAGACAGGCGCCAAGTATTCATTAAGAACAATACCAACATCTTCCACTCCTACACATAAGTTACCTTTTTGGTCTTTTATAGGCCCAACTCTCTCCTTAATTATTCTCTTACTCTTAATGTATTGATAAAACATCGTTGTGTTCACCTTGATTTTGCTTGCCAATATTCTTTCATGCCCTCTCTTTGCTTTCTTAATTTCCTTTTTGATTTCACCCCACCACTTTAGAGACTCCTCTCGACTTTCTGTAGTATTGAGTTCTCGGTGTCCGACATACGTTTTCCTTTTCTGCCTTATCTTACCCTGCAGGCTCCTTGATATGCATGGTTCTCTAGATCTGACCGTCTCACCCTTTTTCTTTGTGGGAACATGTTTTCTCTGAACCCCTTGAATCTCCCCTTTGAATGTCTCCCACTGTTCTGACACTGATTTACCACCCTCCTTCAGCTGATGAGTCAGTATTCCTCCATGTTGAACAGCACTTGGAGGAAGCACTGAGGGTGGTAAGGGCACAGAAAGTACTCTGGGTGGAGGACTTCAACGTCCATCATTGAGAGTGGCTTGGTAGCACCACTACTGACTGAGCTGGCCGAGTCCTAAAGGACATAGCTGCTAGACTGGGTATGCGGCAGGTGGTGAGGGAACCAACAAAAGGGGAAACCATACTTGACCTCATCCTCACCAATCTGCCTGCTGCAGATGCATCTGTCCATGACAGTATTGGTAGTAGTGACCACCGCAGAGTTGTTGTGGAGATGAAGTCCCGCCTTCACATTGAGGATATCCTCCTTCGTGTTGTGTGGCAATACCACCTTGCTAAATAGGATAGATTTCGATCAGATCCAGCAATGCAAAACTGGGCATCCATGAGGTGCTGTGGGCCATCAGCAGCAGCAGAATTGTACTCACCCACAATCGGTAACCTCATGGCCCGGCATATCTCCCACTCGACCATTACCATCAAGCCAGAAGACCAACCCTGGTTCAATGAAGAGTGCAGGAGGCCATGCCAGGAGTAGCACCAAGCATACCTCAAAATGAGGTGTCAGCCTGGTGAAGCTACAACACAGGACTATCTGCGTGCCAAACTGCGTAAGCAGCATGCGATAGACAGAGCTAAGCGATCCCATAACCAACGGATCAGATCTAAGCTCTGCAGTCCTGCCACATCCAGTCGTGAATGGTGGTGGACAATTAAACAACTAACTGGAGGAGGTGGCTCCACAAATATCCCCATCTTCAATGATGCGGAAGCCCAGCACATCAGTGCGAAAGATAAGGCTGAAGCATTTGCAACAAACTTCAGCCAGATGTGCTGAGTTGATGATCCATCTCGGCCTCCTCCTGAAGTCCCCATCATCACAGATGCCAGACTTCAGCCAATTCGATGCACTCCGCCTGATATCAAGAAATGACTGAAGGCACTGGATACTGCAAAGGCTATGGGCCCTGACAATATTCCAGCAATAGTACTGAAGACCTGTGCTCCAGAACTTGTCGCGCCTCTAGCCAAGCTGTTCCAGTACAGCTACAACACTGGCATCTACCCGGTAATGTGGAAAATTGCCCAGGTATGTCCTGTACACAAAAAGCAGGACAAGTCCAACCCGGCCAATTACCGCCCCATCAGCCTACTCTCAATCATCAGTAAAGTGATGGAAGGTGTCATCAACAGTGCCATCAAGCGGCACTTGCTTAGCAATAACCTGCTCAGTGACACTCAGTTTGGGTTCCACCAGGGCCACTCAGCTCCTGACCTCATTACAGCCTTGGTTCAAACATGGATAAAAGAGCTGAACTCAAGAGGTGAGGTGAGAGTGACTGCCCTTGACATCAAGGCAGCATTTGACCGAGTATGGCATCAAGGAGCCCTAGCAAAACTGAGGTCAATGGGAATCAGGGGGAAAACCCTCCACTAGCTGGAGTCATACTTAGCGCAAAGGAAGATGGTTGTGGTTATTGGAGGTCAATCATCTGAGCTCCAGGACATCACTGCAGGTGTTCCTCAGGGTAGTGTCCTAGGCCCAATCATCTTCAGCTGCTTCATCAATGACCTTCCTTCAATCATAAGGTCAGAAGTGGGCATGTTCACTGATGATTGCACAATGTTCAGCATCATTCGTGACTCCTCAGATACTGAAGCAGTCCGTGTAGAAATGCAACAAGACCTGGACAATATCCAGGCTTGGACTGATAAGTGGCAAGTAGCATTCACGCTACACAACTGCCAGGCAATGACCATCTCCAACAAGTGAGAATCTAATCTTCTCCCCTTGACATTCAATGGCATTACCATCGCTGAATCCCCGACTATCAACATCCCATGGGCTACCATTGACCAGAAACTGAACTGGATTAGCCATATAAATACCGTGGCTACAAGAGCAGGTCAGATGCTAGGTATCCTGTGGCGAATAACTCATCTCCTGACTCCCCAAAGCTTGTCCACCATCTACAAGGCAGAAGTCAGGAGCATGATGGAATACTCCCCACTTGCCTGGATGAGTGCAGCTCCAACAACACTCAAGAAGCTTGACACCATCCAGGACAAAGCAGCCCACTTGATTGGCACCCCATCTACAAACATTCACTCCCTCCACCACTGACGCACAGTGGCAGCAGTGTATACCATCTCCAAGATGCACTGCAACAATGCACCAAAGCTCCTTAGACAGCTCCCTCCAAACCTGCGACCTCTACTAACCAGAAGGACAAGGGCAGCAAATGCATGGGAACACCACCACCTGCAAGTTCCCCTCCAAGTCACACACCATCCTGACTTGGAACTATATCGCCGTTCCTTCACTGTCGCTGGGTCAAAATCCTGGAACTCCCTTCCTAACAGCACTGTGGGTGTACCTGCCCCACATGGACTGCAGCAGTTCAAGAAGGCAGCTCACCACCACCTTCTCAAGGGCAATTAGGGATGGGCAATAAATGCTGGCCTGGCCAGCGACGCCCATATCCCATGAATGAATGAAAAAAAGTAGCTGTTTCCAGTCCACTTTTGCTAAATCACTCCTCAGTTTAATAAGATTGGCCTTGCCTCAATTGAGAACTCCAACTCCTGTTCTATCTGTGTCCTTTTCCATAATTATGTTAAAACTGACTGAATTATGATCACTACCACCAAAATGTTCTCTCACTGCCACCCCTTCCACCTGCCTATCTTAATTTCCTAAAACTAAGTCTAAAACTGTGCCCTCTCTTGCTGGTCTTGCTACATACTGGCCAAAAAGGTTCTCCTGAATGCACCTCAAGAATTCTGCTCCATCAATTCCTTTCACACTAAAACTATCTCAGTTAATATTGGGGCAGTTAAAATCCCCTACTATTACTGCCCTATTGTTCTTGCACTTCTCAGAGGTTTGCCTACATATCTGCTCTCTATCTCCCTCTGACTGTTTGGGGGTCTATAGTACACTCCCAGGCGTGTGATTGCCCTTTTTTTGTTCCTTAGCTCAATCCATATGGCCTCATTTGATGAACCTTCCAACATATCACTCCTCCTCACAGCTGTAATTGTTTCCTTGACCAAAATTGCCATTCTCCCTCCTTTCTTATCTCCCTCCCTATTGTGTCTTAAAACCCTGTAACCAGGAATGTTGAGCTGCCATTCCTGTCCCTCCTTAAGCCATGTTTCTGTAATAGCTATGATATCATACTGCCACGTGTCTATCTGTGCCCTCAGCTCAACTGCTTTATTTGCTGTCCTCCTTGCACTGAAATAGATACCCTTGGGCATTGCCAAACTCTTTTTTTTATTTTCTAACCTTTGTTTCCTATGTCCTTCAGACTCTTCCATTAATTTTCTGCCTTCCATTTTAATTTCTGATTTTGTCCCAACTGAGTCTACCCTCAGGTCCCTATCCCCCTGCTAAACTAGTTTAAACCCTCCCCAACAGCACGAGCAAAACGTCCCACAAGGAACTCAGTCCCGGTTCTGTTCAGGTGCAACACGTCCGACCTGTACAGTCCCATCTCCCCCTGAGCCGGTCCCAATTTCCCAGGAATCTAAAGCCCTCCCTCCTGCACCATCTTTCCAGCCACGCATTCATCCGTCTTATCCTTCTATTTCTATACTCACTTGCACGTGGCACTGGAGTAATCCGGAGATTGCTACTTTTGAGGTCCTGCTTGCCAATTTCTTACCTAGCTCCCTAAATTCTGACTGCAGGATCACATCCCTCTTTCTACTTATGTCGTTGGTTCTGATGTGGACCATGACTGCTGGCTGTTCACCCTCTCCCTTCAGGATGCTCTGCAGCTGCTCAGTGACATCCTTGACACTGGCACCAGGGAGGCAACACACCATCCTTGATTCACGTCTGCGGCCACAGAAATGCCTGTCTGTTCCCCTGACTATTGACTCACCTATCACTATGGCTATTTCAGTCTTCCCTGTGCCCTCCTGTGCCATGGACTTGGCTCTGGCTGCACTCCCCATGTGAAACATCACTTTCCTCAGTGTTCAGAACTGAATACCTGTTGGAGAGTGAGATGCACTCAGGGGTCTTCTGCACTACCTGTCTGATTCTTTTTGACTTCCTGGTCGTCACCCATTCCCTCTCTCCCTGCATACTCTTAAGCTATGGGGTGACCACATCTCTCAACATGCTATCCACGTAGCTCTCATTCTCATGAATGCACCGCAGTGTCACCAGCTGCCGCGCAAGTTCCAAGAGTTGAAGAGTCATGCTGCAGCTTGCCCTGTTCACCATGCCACAGATTCCCTGTACAGGGTGCTGCACTTAAAAGGATCTCCGATAACTGCAAGTTACTGCTCAAAAGCCCATGCAAATTCTGAGGGCAGCTGTAAGCATGACAGATGGTGAGTGCCATTCCTTCGCCTCTGACCACAAAATCTGGGCCAGCATATATACTTTCATGGCAAATTCCAAGACCATTCGTGACTTTTATTTATTTGGGGCTTACAATATCTTCCTACGAGATGACCAAGAACTAACTGGTGCCCTTGCAATTAACCGCTGAGGTATAAAACTACAGCATCAATAATCTGAAGCTTCTACTACCGCACTTTGAGGCTGAAAACTGGGCGAAAAGATTACTAAACATTATACTGAATGTTTTTGAATGGTGTCAATTCCTCTTGCAAGCAGAATTAGACCAACTTTTTGTAATGCACAGTAATAGCTGTGAAGTAATAACCACAATTTCCGTGTTTTGGCGATCATAATTTAATTTGTTTTGTTTTTAAAAGTATAGCACAATATTGAGTGGTACTGGTGTGGGGCTTTTGACTTTCAATGCTTATTCCTTGCCTGAATCGATAATTCAGAGAAATGATTTTTATGACCTTTTATAAAAATTCCCTGGAGCTAATGCCTACAAAGAGCATTCGCTCTGCAGAGTAAAGTGTTGCGAAGAGTTTGTTGGCTAAAGGTCATTTGTTTCTTGTGCGAATAGAGTTGCTGTCGAGCTGGAGAACTAAATATTACCTTTTAGATTATTCGCCCTCGAGCTTGGAACTACTAGTTATACTCTTGTCTCTATTTGACTGCCGATGGGTTCAATCCTTATTCCAGAGGTTAGACAACACAGGACTCAATTTCCATTAGGTTGCATAGGTATTTCCAGCAAACATTTTTCCAAAATTGGCTAAACCAGCTCAAAAGATCAAGGAATTTCAAGCGCAAATTACGCCCAGTGACAATCGAGTTTCCGCGATCTTTTGCTCTAGCTGAAAGATCATTGTGATGGAAGACGGACCTGTCCACAAAGCTGGCGGTGCTCCCAGATCAAAGTTATCACCATGGCCAGTTTTCACTAATTGTGCCCATTTGCAAGCCTTCGCAGAGGCTCTGAATTTTTTTTTAAGCGGAATGGCACTAATAAGCACTTTTTCAAAGCAGTTTAATATTAGAGAATCTTTCACTTACAAAACACTGGGCTTTATAAATAAATGTATAAGCTGGAATTTTACATGGCAGCAGAGGCCCCGCCCACCAGCTTACATTTGTGGAGCGAGCCACCTCTGCCGGGCCTGGAAGCCACGTACTCATTTTGCATGGTCCAGGTTTTTAATTGGCCTTGGGTCCAGGAGCTGCAAGCCAATCAGAGGGCTGGCAGCTCTTAAATCCCAGCAACAGCACCGGGAACAGTGGCCACTGTGGGGTCTGCAACCAACGTGAGGAGCTAGAGGGACATCAGCCTCCATAAAGGTAAGTGGGGTTTTGGGTCTCACTGGGGACAATCGGCTAGGCCCTGGCAAGGGGAATGGTGATCGCACAGGAGGATGGGGGGGACGTGCTCCATTGGGGGATGACTTGTGCTTCTGGGGGGTGCTTTGTGGGACTATGATCATAAAAGAACCAATTGGACAGGTTTTCTTGAGTTTAAACAAGAAAGCGATTAGTTTATTGTACTTAAAATATAAACCCAATCTAAGTAAAATAATAAAACTACGCTCTAACTTTCACACACGTGCACAAACACACACACACATGAGAACCACACATACAAATAGGTTACAGAGTGATGCAGAATAGCTTGGTTGGATTAGAGTCCAGAACAAATAAAAATAATATGCAGTCTCTGGGGTCTGGTAATTCAGTTGTCTTCTGGATGAATTCATGTTTCTGCAGTCTCTGCTGGTAGAAATGCACTTGCAGCTGATCCATCTGGTTCAGGGTTTTCTTGGAGATAGTGATGTAAGTGCTTTCTCTCTGGGATCTCTGTCTGTAGTGATAAAAGACTTGAGTGTTCTGCAGTCACAGATAGATTTCAAAAACTTGCAATGTTATCTGGAGAAAGAGAGAGAGACAGTGCCACCGGGGTGTTGCACCGGTTAGCTCGCAAAGCTTGTCTGCTGTGTGTAACAAAAAAATCTCCAAGTTCACACAGACTTGGGAGACTGTCACATGGTTCTTTCAGTACTTTTTATTTAATGAGGTCCAAAAAGTCTAAGAATCCTAAATATCTCTCAGGTTGTATTGTTTCAATGTTCATCTCCCTGTAATTATGTCTCCATTAGCAAATGCTCCAAGATGGCTTTGAATGTCATGCTAATGAGGGTGATACTGGATAATTTACTCAACTGTTCAAGCCATTCTCCTGGATGGGAGATTTTTAGACTTTGGTGTCCTGGAATGTGAGGTATTCCAATGCAAATTGTGGTGGCCATCTTGGCTGCCAGTTTTTTAAAAGTTAAATGTTGGATTCCAGCTTTCCTTTTTAAAAGTTTAAAGTAGGTTTCGAACCAATGAATTAAAAATCCTCATTCAGCATAGCATGTTTTCTTGACTAATATACCAGCAGTGGTGGGAGGAGGCCCTTAAGTGGCGAGTAACTGACCACTTAAGGGCTTCAATTGGCCTGGTGTGGGCAGGCTGTTTTCAACTTGCCCTGTTGCTAGTAAAATTGTAGTGGGGGCGAGTAGGCAACAGGAATGGCGTCCCCTGCCTCCCCCTTGATTTTATGCCCCTGTGCCACCTCCAGCCCACTCCTGGGGAGGAGGTAAAAATTCTGGGCATAGAGTGCAAAAGCAAGAAAGTTATAATGACCCTTTATAAAATGGTGGTCCATTTCTGGGCATCGCACTTGGAGAAGGATATCAAGAGGGTGTAGAAAAGATTCACAAGATTGGTTCCGCGGATGAGGGACTTCAGTTATGCGGATAGACTGGAGAATCTGGGTTGTTCTTCTTAGAGAGATAAAAGGAGAGAGGAGATTTAATAGAAGTGTTCAAAATCAAAAGAGGTCTGGACAGAATAGAGAGAGAGAAACTGTTGCCATTGGCAGAAGGGTTGAGAACCAGAGGACCCCAATTTACGATGATCAGAAAAAGAAGCAATGGTGACATGAGGAAAAAACTTTTTATGAAGTGAGTGGTCAGAATCTGGAAAGTACTACCTGGGAGTGGAGGCAGATACAGTTGGGGCTTTCGAAAGGCAATTGGCTAAGCAGCTGAAGAGAACACAAATTGCAGGGCTACAGAGAAAGGGCGGGGGAGTGGGACCAGCTGAGTTGCTCTTGCAGAGAGCTGGCACAGGCATTACGAGCCGAGTGGCCTCTTTCTCTGCTGTAACCACTCTATGATTCCATGATTTACTGAGAAACTGATTCGTGTAAACCAATGAAACCAGTAAATGCTTCTTTATAGTTTTTCTAGAGCCATTTTCAGTTATTTAAAATCAGGTTACTCACAGATGGTGGACTATACACTCTGATTAAAAATGCTTACATTTTGTGATAAACACATTCTTAGCTGTATTAATAAAATTGCGCCAGGTTAAAACTCAAACGTATCAAGAAATATTTTAATACAAAGAAACAATATGTTCTGAAGAAGGGTCACTGACCCGAAACGTTAACTCTGCTTCTCTTTCCACAGATGCTGCCAGACCTGCTGAGTGGTTCCAATATGTTCTATAACACTGTCCGATTGTGTTGGTTTATGGAAGACATTGGGCTGGATTTTGTTTTCCCTCAGGCGTCAGGTTCCATAGTGGGGGTGGAGGGTTGGGGCCTGAAGATGGCTCTGGATGAGGCCCGCCACACACCATGACGCCAGGAGGGCCCAGCCCAGTCCTTCCAGCAGCGAAGAGGCTCTGTGGTGGCGCCCCCAGACTCTGGGTGACAGAACCACAATATATATTCAAATGAATAAACTTATCATAGACTGACCTGCAATCTTGAGGGCCCACTACGATCTTCGGCATGGTGGCCAGCACTCCCAGTTTGTCAATGCGGGGGGTGGGGGAGGGACAGGGTCAAATATACATAATGGGTGTAGGGGATGGTAGGAAGGGTTGAACCCCAAACTTTGTGCTGTTTGGTGGGGGGGGGGGGGGGGGGGGGGGTGGTCAGATGGAAAAGGTAAGTGTTTTGGGGGGCACGGGGGGAGAGGGAAAATAGTTATTGCAATTGTTTCTCGGGGGTGGGAAAGGGGCAGGCATTAGAAATTTATTTATTTAATTTTATGGGTAGGACTTCAAAAATTTACATTGGGTGGCAGGGCTGGCTGCCCTTTAAAAATGGTGCCAGCGCCTGCACACAGGCAGCACACAGAGTGAATTTCAGAAATGATTGCTGTTAACATCAAGCAAGCACTTGATCAAGTGTGGCACCAAGAAGCCCTAGGAAACCTGAAGGTCAATGAGGATCAGGGGAAAAATAATCCTAGTGGCTGGAGTCATACCTGGCATGTGGTTATGGTTATTGGAGGCCAATCATCTTGGCTGCAGGACATCACTGCAGGAGTTCCTCAGTGCAGTGTTCTGATCCCAACCATCTTCAGTTGCTTTGTTCATAACCTTCCTGCCATCATAAGGTCAGAAGTTGGGCTGTTCGCTGATGATTACAATCTTCAGGCATTGAAACCCCAAATGGAGCATCACTATTTACCAATTTACCTCAATTTGCTGTTTCTCAGCTTTGTTCAGTGGTAACCTTCACAGAATTTGTGAGTTTGACCCCCATTCCCGGACTTGAGTATACAATCACTTCAATGCAGTACCAAAGGAGTGCTACATTATCAGAGGGGCTCTCATTTGGATGAAACACTAAACCATGCTATTTGGTTGGACATAAATGATCTCAAAATATTCTTACAGTTATCCTGGCTAATATTCATCGAATGCCAACAATATTGATTACCTGGTCATTTATCTCATTGCTCATTGTGGGAACTTACTGTGAAAAATTGACTGTAGCGTTTGCCTACATGAAGTGACTGCACTTCAAAAGTACTTAATTGGCTGTTAAGCACTTAGGATGTCCTGAGAACATGAAAGGAGCTATATAAATGCAAGTTTTTTCTTTCTTTTTGATGGTTATCGTGCCCATTCACCTTTTACAATTGCTGTCTACTTTCTGCCAATGCAAAGCTGTCATGAAAATATACGTTATGTCAAATTATGATTTTTAATCCACTGGCTGGAAAGCCAAATTGAATTTTTTAAAAAACAGAGACTAAAGGTGACTAGAGCTCACAGCTAAAGATGGCGACCTCAATTTGCATCACTGTACTTTCCATATTCCAATCCATTGAAATGAAGACGCCATGCCTGCAAAGACCCATTAAGGACAATAACCTGAGGGATCTGAGTGAACCACATATCCTGTCCCCATTAGAAAGGCATCAAGGCAATTATCTGAGATATTCAACTGGTGGAGACGAATCACCTAAACTAATCACTTGAATAATGAGATCCTAGCTGTGAGTAGGGGATTCCCAGATATGATCTAATCAAGTTGCAAGGGGGAATATGCCAGTAACGGCCATGTTTGAATCACTGGGTGACAGTCATGTGACAAGCCTCCCCTTCGCGTTTTTAAGCTTCTGCTTTCTCTGCAATAAAGAGACAAGCAGCTGAGATGCTGACGAGCGTAGACCTGAGTAGGGTTCCTCTTTCCTCCTTCTCTCTCCAACCCATTTTGCAAATGCTATTTGTTGACCGTGATCACCTAGGACCACCCAGGGATGCCTCTGCTGCAGAGACTCCTTGAAGAAAATCAACTCCTCACTACTGTCTCCAGGAGAACAGCCATGTCAGCCATCTACATCTTTAAATCGGAAACAACAGGAGCAACGAGGGAAAGCCGCATGACCACTGAGTTCATTCTGAAGTCAGCTGAGTCATCAGTCTCCACAGACTGTATACCCTTTTTATTTATCTGGACTCTAATTTGACCAAGTATTAAGTATAATAAAGCTAACTTCTTTCTTTGCTAAACTCAAGAAAACATGCCCAATTGGTTCTTTTATGATCATAGCACGTAAACAATTAAACACTCACTGAATTGGCAAGTATTTCCTTTTCAAAAGGGAAATAAACTTGTTGTGGTCAAACAGGGAGAGGGGAAAGAGGGGAGCCATTCGACCCCTCCTCACCTGATGATAACAAAGACAATGAAAGATCTCACAGCTGAGGAAATCTGTGTTGTTATAACTTTTGTAATTTCTCTCTGCCATAAAGACTCCATAGGAATAAGAACGTAGAGACATAAGAAATGGGAGCAGGAGTAGACCATACAGCCTCTCGAGCCTGCTCCGCCATTCAATGCGATCATGCTGATCCTCTGCCTCAACTCCACTTTTCCGCCCGTTCCCCATATCCCTTTATAGAATTGTTGGAAACTGAATAAAGCCATTAGTCGCAATGAACTCACACTTTTTCATTGATCAATCCCACTCAAATTCTCACCATTTCCTTCCGTCCCTTCCCGCTCATAAATGTATCTAATTGTCTCTTAAACTTTTGGTAATGCTCACTTCGCTGTAATTTATTTCATTACTTTGGGGAAATTCCACTTGACTTTTTAATCCTAACTGTTTGGATTTTTAAGTTGTGTCAACGAATAATTGAACAATGAAGTATCTACAGTCTGCTGTATTTTCTTGGTTTCTAATACTGAAGTTTGAGCAAACACACTCATGGTAGAAACAAGTTCCATTCCAAAAATGTCAAAAACTTTATTAAACAACAAAATTGATCCAAAACAGAATTTTCCTTTGATCGGCCGACTGTCATCATCCATTACTACCTTCCCTTAATCAAATCTAATGAGGTCTATATTTACAGTACTCTAACTAAAATTATGGCAACTAATTAGATTCAAAACAATATCAGATTTTATCCCAAATGGCTTGATTGGGACAAATCTTGCTGGAAACATAATGGCATGTTAACACGCACACCGCTATTAATGTACAAGCTCAAAGATTAAAAGCTAAGCCATGAGTTGCAAATCTTCAGAGTTTGGTGCTTAATTTATGCCACTCCTCTGTTTGCCTCAAGGAAATGACATCTTGCCTTTCGCCTCCCCATTAGTTTTAAGAGCATGCTGGATTTGCACATTAATTGCCCATTAAAACTCACCATAGAAAGTAAGGCATCATAATTAACCTTTTAGCAATGTGATAATAATTGATACAATGCCAAGCAATCTTCCTGCCACAGAAAGAGAAAATTTAAACTATTACTGGAAATAGTAAATTCATCTTATAGATTTTAAAACCAAATTCTTAAGCAAATTTCATTGGTTAAGGAATAAAAGCAAAATACTGCAGATGTTGGAAATCTGAAATAAAAACAGAAAGTGCTGGAAAAACTCAGTCGGTCTGGCAGCATCTGTGAAGAGAGAAGCAGAGTTAACGTTTCAGGTCAGTGACCCTTCTTCAGAACTGGCGGATACAAGATATTATATCTGCCGGTTCTGAAGAAGGGTCACTGACCTGCTTCTCTCTCCACAGATGCTGCCAGACCGGCTGAATTTTTCCAGCACTTTCTATCATTGGTTAAGGAGATGGACATGTTGGTTCTGTCATTCAGAAAGGTCCCAAATGCCCTGGTGCCCTCTCCACAGCGATATCAGCTCACACTTCCAAGAAGTTATTGTGTAAAGCCTTTTCAAGTTGAAGGGTGCAGGAATAAGTCGAACTAATTGCGTACATTGTGAGATACCCTGATCCAGCAAGACTTGCCGCAATGTTTTACTTGAGTCAATTTTGCCAGCTCCCCTTCATAAATCTGGAAAATTCAATTGGTTCTCTTCATCATGTTAATTTGCTATCTGATACCAATCAAGAGTTTCCAGGTACAGGCAATATTATTCAAGAGCTGGGACAAATGCGACTAGGTAAAATTTGCAGTGAGATATCACATCTATGATTATTCAATCTTTTTTTTGCTACATTACACCCACCAGCTGTCACCAGGCTGAAAGAAAACATGAATTCTCATAGTCATGCAATGCATGTCTTTATTGATGATACTAAAATCAGTAGACTTTAAATGGGTGAACTGGACTACCGGTCATTTGAGAAATTAAAATGTGCTTGATATCTGTCTTGATAAAAATTTATGTTGGAGCAATATACTGATCTTTTTTTAAATGCAGCTGGTTAATAAATTGAAATTGCTGAAATGTCATAAACTGTAGATCTATAACCTGCACAGAATGTGCCATGGTGTGGAGAGCTTGTTGAGCTGAAATGAATAATTCATTGCATAATAATGCCAAGATGAGGAATCGTATAACTGAAGCATCATTTACAAAATACAAAGTCCAGAATTTTAAGCTAGCCTGCCCATTGGCCCAATAAAAAAAATTGAAAAAGGCAATGAGTCTGATAGGATCGACTACAGCCCATCAATAATACCTCAATGACAGGCAATATTATTGAGGCACGCTGAGGGATAGACTGGAGAGAACACATATAGCAACACTTAATAAGAAATATTGAAAGTGAATATCCAGCCATGACAAAGCTCCTTGACATTTGCAGGCAGTGATACGGGATAGAATTTACACATTTATGCTGATTCTCTGGAGTTTCCGATGAAGTTATGTTGAACAATCAGGAGAATGTCTACAGAGATTATCGAGGATTATTTGAACTGCCAGAAAGCTTTTGACTGAAGTTCTGCATGAAAGACTTCTAATAAAAATAAAAGTTACAGGAGTCCAGTGTACAAAATGGGAATGCATATGAAGCAGGTTGAAACTTATGAAAGTCAAGTCTATTTACAAGAAGACTACGTCAGAATGGGGAGTGGCAAGGTGAGCAGGATGCGGCAGCAGTACAGTGTTTGGCTCCTTGTTATTTTTAACAAACAAATAACTTATTAAAAAACACCAAGTATAAGCTGCCAAATTTTGTTGTTGGTGCGAAGGGAGAGTTGAGATACTAGAAGAGCTGAATAGTATTTTGGGCTTTTTGACTTTTCTTATGTGCTTATAGAAAAAAAGAAGTCATAGAGTCGTAGAGTTATACAGCACAGAAACAGGCCCTTTGGCCCATCGTGTCTGTGCTGGCCATACAGCACCCAACTATTCTAATCCCATATTCCTGCACTTGGCCCATGGCCCTGTATGCTATGGCATTTCAAGTGGTCATCTAATACTTCTGAAATGTTGTGAGGGTTCCTGCCTCTACCACCTCTTCAGGCAGTGCGTTCCAGATTCCAACCACCCTCTGGGTGAAAAAATGTTTCCTCAAATCTCCCCAAAACCTCCTGCCCCTTACCCTAAATCTATGCCCCCTGGTTCTTGACCCCTCCACTAAGGGAAAAAGTTTCCTCCTATCTAATCTATCAATGCCCCTCATAATCTGGTACACCTCAATCATGTCCCTCCTCAGCATTCTCTGCTCCAAGGAAAACAACCCTAGCCTTTTCAGTCTCTCTTCATAGCTGAAATGCTCCAGCCCTGGCAACATCCTGGTGAATCTCCTCTGCACCCTCTCCAGTGCAATCACATCCTTCCTATAGTGTGGTGCCCAGAACTGTACACAGTATTCCAGCTGTGGCCTAACTAGCTTTTTATATATTTTATAAAGCTCCATCATAACCTCCCTGCTCTTATATTCTATGCCTCGGCTAATAAAGGCAAGTATCCCATATGCCTTCCTAACCACCTTATCTACTTGCGCTGTTGCCTTCAGTGATCTATGGGCAAGTACACCAAAGTCCCTCTGACTTTCTGTACTTCTAGGGTCCTACCATCCATTGTGTATTCCCTTGCCTTGTTAGTCCTCCCAAAATGCATTACCTCACACTTTTCAGGATTAAATTCCATTTGCCACTGGTCCACCCATCTTACCAGCTCATCTATATCTCCCTGTAATCTAAGGATTTCTTCCACACTATTTACAACATCACCAATTTTCGCGTCATCTTACTTATCATACCTCCTATATTCACGTCTAAATCATTAATGTACACTACAAACAGCAAGGGTACCAGCACCGATCCCTGTGGTACTCCACTGGTCACAGGCTTCCAATCGCAAAAACAGCCCTTGACCATTACTCTCTGCCTCCTGCCACTAAGCCAATTTTGGATCCAATTTGCCAAATTGCCCTGGATCCCTTGGGCTCTTACCTTCTTAACCAATCTCCCATGTGGAATCTTATCAAAAGCCTTACTGAAATCCATGTATACTACATCTATTGCTTTACCCTCATCGACACATCTGGTTACCTCCTCAAATAATTCAATCAAATTAGTTAGACATGATAGTTAGTTAGACACCTTTCATAATGTTAGGTCATCCCAAAGTGCTGTACAGCCAGTGAAGGACATTTGAAGTGCGGTTGCTAGTTTCTAGGGATGGGGAATAAATGCCAGCCTTGTAAGTGACATCCATATACCGAGAACTAATTTAAAATTATCTTGGGTTGTGATGGCCGTCCTTGGAGGAATAATCTTCTAGCACTCACTGGCTAGGCTCAAACACAAAGGACTGCCACTTAGGTGAGGTGCTGAAATTCTGTTAATGCCTGTGGAACCATAAAACGGTCATACTTTCAGGAGAGGAAGGGACTAGGGTGGTAGAGAGGGCTTAAAACTAAATAGTGGAAGCAAGAGATCAAGTGAGGGAACATGTGATAAATTAAAGGAGAAAGGAAAAGGCAAGAAAGCAAGGTAGCAATAAGGGAATTGATAATCTGAGTGTGGCAGGAAGGGACAGAGTGTACAAACTTAAGAGCGCGCCAACAGATAAGGCTAGTGGTTACAAAAATAATTTAAAAAATCAGAATTCAAGGCACTCTATCTGAACGTGCACAGCATTCGCAACAGGATATGTGAATTGACGGCACAAATGGAAGTAAACAGATATGATCTAATTGCCATTATGGCGACGTGGCTGCAGGGTGACCAAGGTTGAGAACTGAATGCCCAAGAGTATTCAACATTTAGGAAGGACAGACAAAAAGGAAAAGGAGGTGGGCTAGCATTGTTAATAAAGGATGAGATCAGTACATTAGTGGAGTTAAGAAACAGCAAAGGGCAGAAAACTTTAGTAGCAGTTGTTCATAGGCCACCAAATAGTAGTGGTAATGTAGGGCACGGTGTAAATAAGAAAATTAGAGGTGCATCTAACAAGGTTAATATTGTAACCATGGGGGACATCAATCTAAATATAAACTGGGTAAACCTAATTAGCACTAATACTGTGGAGGACAAATTCCTGGAATGTATACAAGATGGTTTTCTAGAACAGTATGTTGAGGAACCAACTAGAGAATGGGCTATTTTAGATCTAGTATCACACAAAAAGAAAGGGCTAATTAATAATCTTGTTGTAAATTGGCTTCTAGGGAAGAGAGATCATAATATGATAGAATTTTGCATTAAGTTTAAAAGCGATGTAGTTCAATCCAAAACTAGTGTTTTAAATCTAAAAGGAAACTAGAAAGTATGAGGGGAAAATTGGATGTGGTAGATTGGGAATCTACATTAAAAGAAACAACAATAGACAGGCAATGGCTAGCATTTAAAGAATTAACAACAAATTTACTTAATTCCTTTGAGGCACAAAAACCCAGCAGGAAAGGTGATCAAACCAGGGCTCACAAGAGAAGTTAAAGATTGCATTAGATCAAAGGAAGAGGTTTATAATGTTGCCAAAAAAAATTAGTAACCCTGAAGATTGGGAGCATTTTAGAATTCAGCAAAGGAGGACCAAGAAACTGATAAAGAAAGAGAAAATAAAACATGAAAGTAAACTAGCAAGAAACATA
The DNA here is from genome assembly GCF_036365525.1 of Heterodontus francisci. NCBI lineage: Eukaryota > Metazoa > Chordata > Chondrichthyes > Heterodontiformes > Heterodontidae > Heterodontus > Heterodontus francisci. The sequence continues at coordinate 29,787,255 of NC_090374.1, read as the reverse complement.
AAAATGGACTGTAAAAGCTTCTATAGGTATATAAAAAGGAAAAGATTAGCAAAAACAAATATGGGCCCATTACAGGCAGAAACATGAGAATTTATAATGGGGAATAAGGAAATGGCAGAGAAACTAAACAGCTACTTTATGTCTGTCTTCATAGAGGAAGATGCAAAAAAAACCTCTCAGGAATACTAGAGAACCAAGGGACAAGCAAGAATGAGGAACTCAAAGAAATTAGTATTAGTATAAAAGTAGTACTGGAGAAATTAATGAGACTGAAAGTTGATAAATCCCCTGAACCTGATGATTTACATCCCAAAGTGTTGAAAGAAGTGGATGTAGAGATAACGGATTGTTCGTGGTCATCTTTCAGAATTCTACAAATTCTGGAGTTGTTCGTGCAGTTTGGAAGGTAGAAAATGTAACCTCACTATTTAAGAAAGGAGGGAGAGAGAAAATGGGGAACTACAGACATATTAGCCTGACATCAGTAGTAGGGAAAATGCTAGAATCTATTATAAAGGATATGATAACTGGACATTTAGAAAATAATGGTAGAATTGGGCAGAGTCAACATGGATTTATGAAAAGGAAATCATGTTTGACAAACCTGTTAGAGCTTTTTGAGGATGTAACTAGCAGAACAGGTAAGGGGAAGCAGTGGATGTGGTGTATTTGGATTTTCAGAGGCCTCTCGGAGAGGGCCCATACAGGAGATGAGTAAGCAAAATTAGAGCACATGGGATTGGGGGTGATATACTGGCATGGATTGAGAATCAGTTAATGGACAGAAAACAAAGAGTAGAAATGAATGGGTCATTCTCAGGTTGACAGGCTATGACTAGTGGGGTATCGCAAGAATCAGTGCTTGGGCCCCAGCAAGCACAATGTATATCATTGGTTTAGATGGGGGACCAAATGCAATATTTGCTGATGGCACAACATTGGTGGGAATGTGAGTTGTGAGGAGGATGCAAAGAGGCTTCAAGGGGATTTAGACAGGCTAAGTGAGTGGGCAAGAGCATGGCAGATGGATTATAATGTGGAAAAATGTGAAGTTTTCCACTTTGGTAGGAAAAGCAGAAATGCAGAGTATTTCTTAAATGGTGAGAGATTGGAAAGTGTTGAAGTCCAAAAGGACCTGGGTGTCCTTGTTCATAAGTCACTGAAAACTAACATGCAAGTGCAGCAAGCAATTAGGAAGGCAAATGGTATGTTGGCCTTTATTGCAAGAGGATTTGAGTACAGGTGTAAAGAAGTCTTGCAGCAATTGTATGGAGCCTTGCTGAGACAGCACCTGGAGTATTTTGTACAGCTTTGGTCTCCTTACCTAAGGAAGGATATACTTGCCATAGAGGCAATGCAACGAAGGTTCACTTGATTGATCGCTAGGATGGTGGGAGTGTCCTAAAAGGAGAGATTGAGGAGACTGGGCCTATATTGTCTAGAGTTTGGAAGAATTCTTACAGGTCTCGACAGGGTTGATGCAGGAAGGATGTTTCTCCTGGCTGGGGGCTCTAGAACCAGGCGACACAGACTTAGAATAAGAGGTAGGCCATTTAGGACTGAGATGAGGAGGAATTTCTTCATTCAGAGAGTGGTGAATCTTTGGAATTCTCTACTCCAGAGGGCTGTAGAGGCTCAGTTATTGAGTATATTCAAGACAGAGATCAATAGATTTCTAGAAATTAAAGATATCAAGGAATATGGAGATAGTGCAGGAAAATGGTGTTGAGTTAGAAGATCAGCCATGATCTAGTTGAATAGCAGAGCAGGCTTGAGAGGCCAAATGGCCTACTCCTGCTCCTATTTCCGATGTTCCTATGAAAGCTGGATTGATAAACGAATTCCAGGTCCTTTCCCTCCCAGTGCACAGAGTTTCTAATCGATAATACAATCTGGTCCAAACCCACATGTTCCCCAGTAATCTGATAGTTCAAGTTTGATTCTGCTCTCGCAAAGGCAGCCATGCTTGAAATGTGAGATGGATATTATTGCCCTGATTCTCTGACTGTTGCTTCCACTGACTGTAGCTCCCAGCATGTAATCACCAGTTTAAATCTCAACTCAGCCACTAACAAACGGCCAAAGTTCACCTCACAATAGCTGTAATGTTTTCTTCGCTAACTGATGACATCAAAAATAGATAAGAATTATCGCCTGTACTTTCCAGTCAATCCTGTTTTGCAAGTTTACCGAAAGAGATTGTACATGGCGAAATTATAAAATGAAAATTGTTTGCACATTGTACAAAAAAAGTGTTTTTTTCCATGGGTTATTCTATACTTAACACTAATTAGTCGGGGGGAGGGTTCAATTAAAGGGAAGTTGAAAAAATCAAAAAGAAACAAGAGAGCAGAGGTGCAGGGTAGTGAAGAGGCGAATGGTAATCAAAGTGTGACAGGTAGGGGCAGAAAAGATAAGCAGAAGAGTGCAGCAGAAATTAGAACCAGAATGAGTAATAATGGTAAAAAGTCAAAGCTTAAGGCTCTTTATCTGAACGCATGCAGCATTTGTAAAAAGATAGATGAATTGACAGCACAAATAGAAATAAATGAATATGACTTGATCGCCATTACAGAGACATGGTTGCAGGGTGACCAAGACTGGGAACTCAATATTCAAGGCTATTTGACTTTCTGGAAAAATAGGCAAAAAGGAAAAGGAGGTGGGGTAGCTTTGTTAATAAAGGAAGGTATTTGTGCGATGGTGAGTAGTGATATGGGTGCAATAGATCGTGATGTGGAAACAGTTTGGGTAGAAATAAGGGATAGTAAGGGGAAGAAGTCACGGGTGGGAGTCGTCTATAGGCCGCAGAAGAGTTGCCTCACTGTGGGACAAAGTATAAATTGGGAAATAATGGAGGCGTGTAAGAAGGGTGCTACAATTGTCATGGGTGATTTTAATCTACATATTGACTGGACAAATCATATTGGCAGAGGTAACATGGAAGACAAATTTGTAGAGTGCATCAGGGATTGTTACTTAGAGCAATACGTTGCAGAACCTATCCAGGAATAGGCTATTTTAGATCTAGTAATGTGCAATGAGGTAGGATTAATAAGAGACATCATAGTTAATGATCCTCTAGGGGGTAGCGATCACAACATGGTAGAATTTTAAATTCAGTTTGAGGGTGAACAACTCGGGTCTCAAACCAATGTCCTCAACTTAAACAGGGGCAATTACAGAGGTATGAAGAAAGAGTTGTCTAAAGCGGGCTGGGAAAATAGACTAAGGGGAAGGTCAGTGGATGAGCAGTGGCAGACATTTAAGCAGATATTTCATAACACTCATCAAAAACGTATCCCCTTCAAAAAGAAGGACTTGATGAGAAGGATGAACCACCCGTGGTTAACAAAGGTGCTCAAGGAGAGTATCCAATCAAAAACTAAGGCATACAATGCGGCAAAAACTAGTGGTAGGCCAGAGGATTGGGATTTTTTTAGGAACCAGCAGCGGATGACGAAAAAGCTAATAAAGAGGGAGAAAACTGATTATGAAAGTAAATTGGCAAGAAAGAACAGAGAAGAGGGTAAAAGAGGGGGGGGTGTGGCATTGTTAATCAAGGAAAGTATTACAGCGGCAGAAAGGACGTTTGAGGACTCGTCTACTGAGGTAGTATGGGCCGAGGTTAGAAACAGGAGAGGAGAGGTCACCCTGTTGGGAGTTTTCTATAGACCTCCGAATAGTTCCAGAGATGTAGAGGAAAGGATAGTGAAGATGATTCTCGACAGGAGCGAGAGTAACAGGGTAGTGGTTATGGGGGACTTTAACTTTCCAAATATTGACTGGAAATACTATAGTTCGAGTACTTTAGATGGGTCTGTTTTTGTCCAGTGTGTGCAGGAGGGTTTTCTGACACAGTATGTGGACAGGCCAACCAGGGGCGATGCCACATTGGATTTGGTACTGGGTAATGAACCCGGCCAGGTGTTCGATTTAGATGTAGGTGAGCACTTTGGCGATAGTGATCACAATTCGGTTAGGTTTACCTTAGCGATGGGCAGGGACAGGTATATACCGCAGGGCAAGAATTATAGCTGGGGGAAAGGAAATTATGACGCGATTAGGCAAGATTTAGGATGTGTAGGATGGGGAAGGAAACTGCAGGGGATGGGCACAAACGAAATGTGGAGCTTATTCAAGGAGCAGCTAATGCATGTCCTTGATAAGTATGTACCTGTCAGGCAGGGAGGAAGTTGTCGAGCGAGGGAGCCGTGGTTTACTCAAGAAGTTGAAGCGCTTGTCAAGAGGAAGAGGGCGGCTTATGTTAGGATGAGACGTGAAGGCTCAGTTAGGGCGCTTGAGAGTTACAAGCTAGCCAGGAAGGATCTAAAGGGAGGGCTAAGAAGAGCAAGGAGAGGACACGAGAAGTCATTGGCGGATAGGATCAAAGAAAACCCTAAGGCTTTCTATAGGTATATCAGGAATAAACGAATGATAAGAGTTAGAACAGGGCCAATCAAGGATAGTAGTGGGAAGTTGTGTGCGGAATCAGAGGAGATAGGGGAAGCGTTAAATGAATATTTTTCGTCAGTATTTACAGTAGAGAAAGAAAATGTTGCCGAGGAGATTACTGAGATACAGCCTACTAGGCTAGATGGGATTGAGATTCACAAGGAGGAGGTGTTAGCAATTTTGGAAAGAGTGAAAATAGATAAGTCCCCTGGGCCAGATGGGATTTATCCTAGGATTCTCTGGGAAGCCAGGGAGGAGATTGCAGAGCCGTTGTTGTTGATCTTTAAGTCGTCATTGTCGACAGGAATAGTGCCGGAAGACTGGAGGATAGCAAATGTTGTCCCCTTGTTCAAGAAGGGGAGTAGAGACAGCCCTGGTAATTATAGACCTGTGAGCCTTACTTCGGTTGTGGGTAAAATGTTGGAAAAGGTTATAAGAGACAGGATTTATAATCATCTTGAAAAGAATAAGTTCATTTGCGATAGTCAGCACGGTTTTGTGAAAGGTAGGTCGTGCCTCACAAACCTTATTGAGTTTTTCGAGAAGGTGACCAAACAGGTGGATGAGGGTAAAGCAGTGGATGTGGTGTATATGGATTTCAGTAAGGCGTTTGATAAGGTTCCCCACGGTAGGCTATTGCAGAAAATATGGAAGTATGGGGTTGAAGGTGATTTAGAGCTTTGGATCAGAAATTGGCTAGCTGAAAGAAGACAGAGGGTGGTGGTTGATGGCAAATGTTCATCCTGGAGTTTAGTTACTAGTGGTGTACCGCAAGGTTCTGTTTTGGGGCCACTGCTGTTTGTCATTTTTATAAACGACCTGGATGAGGGTGTAGAAGGGTGGGTTAGTAAATTTGCGGATGACACGAAGGTCGGTGGAGTTGTGGATAGTGTCGAAGGGTGTTGTAGGGTACAGAGGGACATAGATAGGCTGCAGAGCTGGGCTGAGAGATGGCAAATGGAGTTTAATGCGGAGAAGTGTGAGGTGATTCACTTTGGAAGGAGTAACAGCAATGCAGAGTACTGGGCTAATGGGAAGATTCTTGGTAGTGTAGATGAGCAGAGAGATCTTGGTATCCAGGTACATAAATCCCTGAAAGTTGCTACCCAGGTTAATAGGGCTGTTAAGAAGGCATATGGTGTGTTAGCCTTTATTAGTAGGGGGATCGAGTTTCAGAGCCACGGGGTCATGATGCAGCTGTACAAAACTCTGGTGAGGCCGCACCTGGAGTATTGCGTGCAGTTCTGGTCACCGCATTATAGGAAGGATGTCGAAGCTTTGGAAAGGGTGCAGAGGAGATTTACTAGGATGTTGCCTGGTATGGAAGGAAGGTCTTACGAGGAAAGGCTGAGGGACTTGGGGTTGTTTTCGTTGGAGAGAAGGAGGAGGAGAGGTGACTTAATAGAGACATACAAGATAATCAGAGGGTTAGATAGGGTGGATAGTGAGAGTCTTTTTCCTCGGATGAGGATGGCAAACACGAGGGGACATAGCTTTAAGTTGAGGGGTGAAAGATATAGGACAGATGTCAGAGGTAGTTTCTTTACGCAGAGAGTAGTAGGGGCGTGGAACGCCCTGCCTGCAACAGTAGTAGACTCGCCAACTTTAAGGGCATTTAAGTGGTCATTGGATAGACATATGGATGTAAATGGAATAGTGTAGGTCAGATGATCGGCGCAACATCGAGGGCCGAAGGGCCTGTACTGCGCTGTAATATTCTAATTCTAATTCAAACAGCAAGAGCTTCTATGGGTATATAAAAAGAAAGAGATAGCTAAAGTGAGTGTGGGACCCTTGGAGGATGTGACTGGAGAATTGATAATGGGGAATAGGAAAATGGCAGATAATTTAAACCAATATTTTGCATCGGTCTTCACGGTGGAGGGCACTATAAACATCCCACAGATATCAGATAAGCAAGGAGCTAATGGGAGGAAAGATCTTGTAACAATCTCTGTCACAAGGGACAAAGTATTTGACAAACTAATGGGACTAAAGGCACACAGGTCGCCAGGACCTGATGGTCTGCATCCAAGGGTTTTAAAGGAAGTGGCTGCAGAGATAGTGGAGGCATTGGTCAAAATATTCCAGAACTCACTGGATTCCATGTGGGTCCCAGTGGATTGGAAAACCATTAATGTGACAGCCCTGTTCAAGAAGGGAAGGAGACAAAAAGCAGGAAACTATGGGCCACTCAGCCTAACATCGGTCATTGGGAAAATGCAGGAGTCCATTATTAAGGAAGAAATAGCAGGACATTTAGAAAAGCTTAATGCAATCAAACAGTCAACATGGTTTTGTGAAAGGGAAATCATGTTTGACAAATTTGCTGGAGTTCTTTGAGGATATAACAAGCAGAGTTGATAAAGGGGAACTGGTAGATGTAGCGTATTTGGATTTCCAGAAGGCATTCAATAAGGTGCCACATAAAAGATTATTGCACAAGGCAGGAGCTCACGGTATTGAGGGTAATGTATGAGCATGGATTGAGGAATGGTTAACTCATAGAAGACAGAGAGTCGGGATTAATGGGTCCTTTTCAGGTTGGAAAGACATAACTAGTGGAGTGCCACAAGGATCAGTTCTAGGGCCTCAATTATTTACCATCTATATTAATGACTTGGAGGAGAGGACAGACTGTAATATATCCAAATTTGCTGATGATACAAAAATAGATGGGAGGGCATGGTGTGATGAGGACATAAGGAATCTGCAGAAACTTGGCAGATGGAGTTTAATGTAGGAAAGTGTGAGGTCATGCACTTTGGTAGGAAGAATCAAATTGGAGACTATTTAAATGGAGAGAGACTCCAAAAAAGTGCAGCACAGCGGGATCTGTGTGTTCTTGTGCATGAAACACAAAAAGTTAGCCTGCAGGTGCAGCAAGTAATTCAGAAGACAAATGGAATTTTGGCCTTTATTGCTAAGGGGTTGGAGTTTAAAAATAGGGGAGTGTTGTTACAACAGTACAGGGTGTTGGTGAAGCTGCACCTGGAGTACTGTGTGCAGCTTTGGTCCCCATATTAAAGAAAGGATATACTGGCACTGGAGGCAGTTCAAAAGCGAATCACTAGGCTCATTCCTGGGATGAATGGGTTGACTTATCAAGAACGGCTAAACAGGTTAGGCCTTTATTCATTAGAGTTTAGCAGAATGAGGGGTGATCTTATTGAAACGTACAAGATTCTGAGGGGGCTTGACAGGGTAGATGTTGAGAAGATATTTCCACTAGTGGTTGAATCTCGAACTCGGGGACATAGTTACAGAATAAGGAGACACTTCATTTGAAACTGAGATGCGAAAGAATTTCTTCTCTCAGAGGGTAGTGAATGTCTGGAATTCTGTACCCCAGACAGTTGTGGAGACTAGATCACTGAAAGTATTTAAAGAGGAGGTAGACGGATTTTTGAAATATCAGAGAGTTGAGGGCTTTGAGGAGCTGACACGAAAGAGGAGTTGAGGTCTGGGGCAGATCAGCCATGATCTTATTGAATGGCAGGGCAGGCTTGAGGGGGCCGAATGGCCTACTCCTGCTCCTTGGGGCAGTACAGTGGCGCAATGGTTAGCACCGCAGCCTCACAGCTCCAGCAACCTGGGTTCAGTTCCGGGTACTATCTGTGCGGAGTTTGCAAGTTCTCCCTGTGACTGTGTGGGTTTCCTCCCACAGCCAAAGACTTGCAGGTTGATAGGTAAATTGGCCATTGTAAATTGCCCCCAGTGTACGTTGGTGGTAGGAGAATTGTGGGGATGTGGTAGGGAATATAGGATTAATGTAGGATTAGTATAAATGGGTGGTTGATGGTCAGCACAGATTCGGTGGGCCAAGGGCCTGTTTCAGTGCTGTATCTCTCTCTGACTCTATTCTTCTGTTCTAGATATGTAATTATCTTATTTGCCATCCAGCAATTTTCACAATCTTGCAATAGTTCAACAGACTTCAAGAAGAAGACCCTGAAAATGATGATTTGGGGCACTCGCATGTCAATCTGAAACCTACACATCTGGAAATCCTTTGCCTGCTATTTTAACAAAGATGTGAAGCCACTGGTTATCAACTTGGCTAAAATAGCAGAGTGGAAGCTCGGGTGTGCACAGTAAGGTTTCTGTGCGTTAGTGCCCCACAGCTTGATAGCAGAGCCCTCAATTTAATTCCACGTCAGAACAGAATAAGAACAAATTGCCAGATCAAACAAATGAATAATTTACCCAGGATTATTGAATTTATTTCACAGATTCTGAGGGGTTTTATTCAATTCCAGTGGACATAAACCATTATAACGTACCTCTTGCCATTATAAAGTAATTGTTTCACTTTTGAATAGAGGTTCACAGAATATGAAAATGTTGCCACATATGGTAACGGTCTCTCTTTTGAAGCTAGGAGTTTCTTTTCTAACTGCATTGACAAGACTCATTTAAGAAGGCTAGTTACTGCAATGAGAATATAGCAAGGATATGGTCAAATGGGTCAAAACAGTCTTGTGGGTGCTGTTGCTTATCTACATTTCCACAGGTAATAGTGATTGAGAGAATTGCCAATGTAAAACTGAGTAAAAGTTCTATTGTACTCATTAATGAGTGTTAGCCCTTTAAGAACCATGACCATGGGTTTCTGGGGCTGAAAATAGTTCTGGGTGGTCATAGAGAATGGGTGATAGCAAATCTGCAGTCCTTTTAAAATCAGCTTGATTGACCTTTCAGTTGAAGGCAATGGAAATTTAGGTGGCACCAAGCCCTCACACTCGTACCTCTCTCACACTATGGGCTGACTTTTATCATTGTGGCTATTCTGCCTCAGCCGTTTGAGACCCTCGGCCACATTTTACCTCTGGCAGGCAACTAATTAGTTGCCACCGGGGCTGCCATCTCTAATTAGTCGCCCCCAGGAGCCGACGGCCAACCCGGAGGACCAGCAGCTTAGCAGTGCCACTGTGAGTTACAGCGGGGGCAGGCATTGCTGCCAGGGGACCCCTCTATGGGCCACAAAGTGTCCCCCTCAACCTCGTACATGCAGGGAGGCCATCAGGGTTCACCAGGCAGTCTCTCCATGTGGTGGAGGGCCCTTAATTAGCCACTCAATTGACCTCTGGGGGGGAGGGACATCCTTCATCTTTTCCACCAATGTTACGGGCCTGCCCACCTCCCAGTCCCTCCCTAAAGTGCTGGTCAAATCCAGGCCTGCATCAGCAGAGACGCTTGATGCACAGTGACCAACTACAAGCCTCCCCTACATTCTCTTTTCCCTTTGTAGGACAAGGTGGCACAAAGTTCCCGTATAAAGCAGACCACCGGACACTGGGATTATGGGGAGACATTCTGAAAACACTAACCGTCCTTTTGAAGGAAAGATCATTCAGTTCAATGTGACAGTCAATGAGCTGCTGTTGGTGGAAACTGGCCGCAGCCAGCTAAGAACCTAAACTCCTATTGTCTCTCCGTGGCAACCCTTTGTACTAATATGCACAGCCAGCCCTTCCACCTCCTCTTGAATATGTACTGCTCCCCCAGGGTGATGTGGTCAAACCTTTTATTCCGTACATCCAGCATAGATTGGAACAACAGAGGAGGAGGGGCAACAGTGTAAGAAGAAGAAGCTGAAGACCAGGGCACTATTATTCTCCATGCACCTGTTCTGGGCACAGGTGCTGTCACTGGCTTTGGGGAGGGGTGGCGTGTTGGAGCCAGTTCGCTGGAATCAGGAAAACAGTGGGGCACAAAACCCGGTCAGGGGGAACCTGGAAGAGGCAAATGTGAGAGATGACGCCACTTGTCCACAAAGAGTGGGTAGCAGGTAGCCAAAGACTAGGGCTTAGTTTTCTGGGTACTAGTTTCAAAAGGCATATGTACCGGTACCTGAGTGCTCTGGAGATGATCGCTCAACATTTAAAGCATCTCACAAGTGTGGTTGTGGAGTCCATGGCTCTGATTTACAGCCATATGATGGAGGCATTGTCTGCTGTGTAGGATAATAATAGTGAAATGGGGTCTTTTACGCCCACACAAGAGAACAGACGAGGCCTCAGTTTAATATCGTACCTCAACGACGGCACCTTCAGACAGTGCAGCACTTCCCCAGTACTGCACTGGAGCACCAATCTAGATTCTACTCAAGTCTCTGGAGTAGAACTTGGACCCAGAACTTTCTAATCAGAGGCAAGGGGTGGAATCCTACTGCCTTTGAAAATATTCTTCCATTGGAGACAAATGCGGGTCCTGACCCTAATGGTGTGTGAGTTCTGCCAAACTGTATGATCTTCCTGGAGGTGGTCAATTATGAGGCTGCCTCCAGAAGCCCCATCCAATTAAGGATGGCAGGTGAGTTCCTGAGGCTGGAGGCTGCTTTGGAAGGCCCGCAACCCTACCTGGAGAGGTGGGCACCCGCGGAGGCATGCTTCGAATTTTAAAATGATGAGGGCCGAAGCTGGTAGATCCCTCGGAGTGGGGGGGAAACCCTTCCAGTGGATTCATTTGGTGGAGAGCTGCTGACTCGCCCTCAGCGGGAGGCCATCCGGACACCAGGAAGTTCACGCCGGAGTCCTCCCCATCCCCCTCATTAGCCTCCTAATTGCTACTTATTGGCTACTCGCCGCTGCCGGGCAGGAATGTGACCCGACATGATCATTTCTTATTCCTCTCCCAGTCCCCTCTCTGAAGCTACCACCGCGGCTCTCATAAGATTCTGCCCGAGATGTGCTACCAATTGAGCCATAGCTAACACCTAAATAGTATAGTGTTGTGTAGTAAAGTGAAAGCAATTCCCCAGGTGGTGGGTTTTTGGTTCAAGCAAGGTTATAAAGGAGTGTGGGTTGGATGGGTCCTACGAAGCAGGAGGAAAACACAGCACATGAGCACTGCAGCCATTCTAGTATACTACCATGTAGCTGAATAGTTGTTCATATTTGGGAGCTGATCACTGACAAACCATCCGAGCTGGGATGTAGGGCATGTCACAAATGCTCCCGGGCATGTAATTAATTAATTAATAATCATAGAATCAGACTGCACAGAAGGAGGCCATTCAGACCATTGTGCCTGTGCTGGCTCTTTGAAAGATCTGTCCAATTTAGTCCCATTTCCATGTCCTTTCCTCAGAGCCTTGCATTTTCCCTTAAGTATTTATCCCTTTTGAAAGTTACTATTGTATTTGCTTCCACCACCCTTTCAACCAATGCACTCCAGATCACAACAACTCGCTGTGTAAAAAAATTCTCCTCATCATTCTCTTGCCAATTGTCTTAAATCTGTGTCATCTGGGTACTGACCCTTCTGCCAGTTGAAACAGATTTTCCTCAATTACTCTATCAAAACCCTTCATGATTTTGATCATGCTACTGGGGGTATTTTATAGGCCTCCAAATAGTGAGAGAAAGATCGAGGAGCAAATCTGCAGGGAAATTACAGAGATGTGTGAGAATGATACAATGGTAATATTGGAGGGGGGGGTCTTTAATTACCCTAAAAATCAATTGGGATAATGTTAGAATAAAGGGTAAGGAGGAGGAGGGATTTCTGAAATGTGTTCTGGAGAACTTCCTTGATCAGTATGTTCATAGTCCAACTAGGAAGGAGGCATTGCTGGATCTGGTGCTGGGGAATGAGGTGGGCCAAGTGGACCAAGTGTCCTTGGGGGAACACGTGGGTCAGAGTGATCATTCTGTCATAAGGTTCGTATTAGTAATGGAGAAGAGCAAGTAACAATCTAAATTACAAGAGGGCTAACTTCAATGGGATGAAAGGGGGACTAGCCAGGGTAAAATGGAACAAAAGTTTGATAGCAAAAACTATAATGGAGCAATTGGTGATTTTTTAAGGAGGAGATGCTTCAGGTACAGGATAGGTACATTTCAACAAAGGCGAAAGGTCGGGAAACCAAAGCCAGGGCTTCTTGGATGATGAGGGAGATAGAGATTATGATGAAACAAAAAAAAGAGGGTGTATGATGCATGTCAGGTGAATTCTTCAAGTGAGAACCAGGTCAAATACAATAAGTTGAGAGGAGAAGTGGAGAGGAAAATAAGATTGGTGTTAAGGTCAAGTGAGGACGGGTCGAAGGGCTTCCCTCTTTTCCCTCTCCATGTTAGATCACAACAGGTTTAATTCTTTCTTAAAGTGGATGTACTGATCAATTTAATAGGTGTTTGATTGGTTAAGTTAGAGGCCAAAAAGAAAAGTTATGCAGTCTGTGGAGTTTGGTGATTCAGCTGGCTTCTAGCTGAATTCAGTGGTCCTGAGACTTTTAGTTTGAAGAGGCAGATGACTAGTTCAATGAGTCTCTTGGAGATAGTGAAGCAGATGATTTCCCCCAACAGGGTTTTGGATTGTAGCCAGAGTATGCAAAGATGCTCAGACAACAAGCAGGATTTGAAAGCTTTCAAGCTGGAATGGAGAGAGAGAGAGACAGGGAACCCACATAGGGTCTGTACATGTCAGAGTCCAGTTGCTTCTCCTTGGCTGCAGAGAAAACACCAGCTTAAAACTACAGATGGGGTGGGGCTTGCCACATGACAATGACTCAGTGATACAAACATAGCAGTTAGCAGTATTTCTCTGCTTGCTGAAAGAGCAGGTAGTTCCTTTAAACTTCCTGGGTCTTGGTTCTGGCTGGGAAGTGCATAGACATTTCGTCTTCCTCCTCACAGTCGTTTGCAATATAGGATGCAGTGTCGCAAACCAGCTGATAATTTAAAACTGAAAGGATGACTTTGCTGGCAGCTTGTCTTTTAAAAGTGTCTTAAAAAATATAAATTTAGATCTCCAGTCAGCGGACCAAAGAAAATTATCATACAGCAAAACACATTGGCAAAGCACCGCCCCCCTCCCCCCCCCCAAACCACATGAAATGAAATGTGGCAACAGGAACATTTCTTATGAGGCCACAAATTAAAAAGAAACTGTACACACACATTCATCAGTCTCACTGTTATGGTCATACTCTAGTTTACTTTTTTTAAAATCTGGGATTGTGCACGAGCACAACTGGGGAACTCCAACTGCTTTGACTAGGCTCAATCAGCTTGTGCTCCAGCATACACAGCATTTCTTCATGTATTTCTACAATATCTCCCTTTTCCAGTTTCTCTATATCAGTGAACTCAACCCTGGATTCAAAGTTGTTCATAACTTTGTGAAAATCATTCAATGCTTTTTGTACATTTTTTTTCCGGTGTTCCATCAGGACAACAGCTTACTTAGCAAATCAATTGTCACCTAGTAAAACAGTGACTTCATTTGTGTGGATTAGCTGTCATGGCACCATAACATCATAAGATACTTTGTCAGACAATATTTTAAGCCTGCTTTGAAGTGCTTCATCGTTATTTTGTACTTTAACCCAGTGCTGGAATGTTTATTCCTTGCAGCTTGAGACCACTTATTAATTTCGTCTCATATCTGTTGTTCCAGCTCATCCAGCCTGGCCCACAATTCCTCCTCAGTTAGGAATCTTGACTTGCAGCCACCATCACCACCTTCCAAATCTGCCACGAATGGCATTTTGGTCTTAGGGTTTTCTTTGGCTTATGAACTTTTCTGTGATTCCCTTCAGAATTTAAATCTTTAATTTCTAGGTCTTCAGTCTGAATTTCCTCCCAAATCAGGGTCAGTTTCCTGGGACCTAGATGATAAGGATTTAGTTTTATGGGAGGGGTCTCTCCTACATCCACATCATGTAGGGTTAGGGTTGTGCAACCTGGTTTGTCCCTGCAGACCCCTTTTAACACTGTGAACAGCCTTGTTAGGTCTCCTCTCTGTTCTGCATTTAAATAGGAAAGTATGGTGTCTAATTTCCCTAACATTTCAGTGTTAGCTAACCGGACAGTTGGTGGTTCAATTTGGGAATCCTGCAGGCATCCCTCAAACTCCTCCTATCCCATTCACCCTCTTCTTTCCTAACTGCTTTGGCAGACTTGCAATTGTTTGTCTCCTTCCCAGCTGTGATACCTTTACATATTGATGTGGCACAGCCTTTGCCTTTTCCTATGATCTGGGGTGTCAATTATATAATTTGCCTGTTTAATTCTCTTAACAACTCTGTACAGCCACTGAACAAGGGGCTTTTTTGACTTGGGGAAGATGTTTACAGAGAAGTGACAGGTCAAGATTTATAGGGGCCAGGAGGTTTGACTCTTGTAACATTGCTTTTGGTGTCATTTTGGACAGTGAGTTGGAGTGGATAGTGTTAAAAAAAGACAGTTGGAAAAAACTTGCCAAGGGGGCAAATCCCAACTCAGTCTGTTCCAGCTCTTTGAAAAGTCTGCCAGTTTTTTTATCCCATTGAGAAGCTCTGAGAAGCAAATGCAAAAAACAGATGAAACTGTTGCTGAATTTTTCCTGGAAAGCCTGCCCAAACTGATCTGCAATGCCACCAGACAAGAACTGTTCTTGAAAGTTCCCAATGACAGCCTTCTACGTGAACTTGTGATGCCAAACCAAAACAAAGGATATCAGACATCTTTCCATATCTTCTCTTTTTGCTTCAAGAATTAGCAAGTATTTGGCCAAAGTATTCTTTTTGTCTGTTTTTTGTAATAGAGCTCTAACGAGTAAAACTCTATTTTTTCAGTTAACTGGTGTGTGTGTGCATGTATGTGTCTGTGTGCGCGTTCGTATGAGGGGCTAAGGTAAAAGGGAACTTTTACATTTCAATCTGTGTGTTAATGCTTTGCTTCATTACTGGTTATGTTTGGTTTTATAATAAACTGATAATTTTGTTGTTTATTAAGGAGACCTGGTTGTTGTATTTTATTCTGGGATAAAAATAGAGTCGAAGATTGACCGTATCAGTAATTGGAAAAGAAATTAAATATATGTTGCGACCTGTGAAAAAGTGGAATGAGAAAAACATTGCACTCCTCCCATCTTGGTCGTAACATATGGTTGGGGGCTCTTTGCAGGATAACCCAACGCCGACACCGTACAATTGGGGTAAAAATAATTGAAAAGAGTAATGTTTAGTTTAGTTTAGTTTAGAGATACAGCACTGAAACAGGCCCTTCGGCCCACCGAGTCTGTGCCGACCATCAACCACCCATTTATACTAATCCTACACTAATCCCATATTCCTATCACATCCCCACCTGCCCCTATATATTTCCCTACCACCTACCTATACTAGGGGCAATTTATAATGGCCAATTAACCTATCAACCTGCAAGTCTTTGGCATGTGGGAGGAAACCGGAGCACCCGGAAGAAACCCACGCAGACACAGGGAGAACTTGCAAACTCCACACAGGCAGTACCCAGAATCGAACCCGGGTCCCTGGAGCTGTGAGGCTGCGGTGCTAACCACTGCGCCACTGTGCCGCCCAATGTCTACATTACTTTGCCAGAATGGATTTTTCAGTTGCTATGGCATTTCTGGAGAAGGAGGATGTATCCCTGAGTGCTTTGAGGAACATAACCAAGGTTAAGCTAATAGTATTGGCAGCAAAATTGGGATTAGAGTTAAAACCAGGAGCTAAGAAAGCAGACACAATTGAAGTAATAGCACAGCATTTGCAACTGGAAGAAGAAAAAGGCAATCCAGATGGTAGTTCAATTGAATTAGCTAGTATTCAGTTACAATTGGAAATGAAAAAACTTGAGCTTGAACAGGAAAGAGAATTGACAATTAAAAAAGTTAAACTATAGTTTCAAAGGGAGTAAGCAGAGCAGCAGGAAAGAGAAAGAGAAAAAGAAAGAGAAAGAGAAAGTGAAGGGAGGGAAATTAAATTTTTTTAAAAGCTGAAACTAAGACAAAAGAGTGGCCTTGACTCCAGGGAAAATTTTGGTGAGGGAAGAACTAACTCCAGCTCAGGGCCCAGTGGAGAGCTGCTTAAATTTGTGCAAGTCCTCCCAAAGTTTGAGGAAAGGGACGCAGAGGCATTTTTCATTTCTTTTGTAAAGATAGCCAGACAGACGAAGTGGCCAAAAGAACACAGGACACTGCTTATGCAAAGCAGGTTGATGGGCAGAGTTTATGAAGTTTATGCTATGCTTTCTGAGGAGGCTTCTGCAGATTATGAGATGGCAAAAAAGGCTATTCTCACTGCATTTGAGTTCGTCCCTTAAGCTTACAGGCAGAAATTTCAGAATCTCTGGAGACAGCCTGGGCAAACTTATATAGAATTTGAGAGGGTAAAGCAAATTAATTTTGATCATTGGATGTGGTCACCAAAGGTAGAGGCCACATATGAAAACCTTAGGGAAATAATTCTCCTGGAAGAATTAAAAAATTCACTCCCTCCATTAGTAAAATATGATGTAGGATGGGGAAGGAAACTGCAGGGGATGGGCACAAACGAAATGTGGAGCTTATTCAAGGAGCAGCTAATGCGTGTCCTTGATAAGTATGTACCTGTCAGGCAGGGAGGAAGTTGTCGAGCGAGGGAGCCGTGGTTTACTCAAGAAGTTGAAGCGCTTGTCAAGAGGAAGAGGGCGGCTTATGTTAGGATGAGACGTGAAGGCTCAGTTAGGGCGCTTGAGAGTTACAAGCTAGCCAGGAAGGATCTAAAGGGAGGGCTAAGAAGAGCAAGGAGGGGACACGAGAAGTCATTGGCGGATAGGATCAAAGAAAACCCTAAGGCTTTCTATAGGTATATCAGGAATAAACGAATGATAAGAGTTAGAACAGGGCCAATCAAGGATAGTAGTGGGAAGTTGTGTGCGGAATCAGAGGAGATAGGGGAAGCGTTAAATGAATATTTTTCGTCAGTATTTACAGTAGAGAAAGAAAATGTTGCCGAGGAGATTACTGAGATACAGCCTACTAGGCTAGATGGGATTGAGATTCACAAGGAGGAGGTGTTAGCAATTTTGGAAAGAGTGAAAATAGATAAGTCCCCTGGGCCAGATGGGATTTATCCTAGGATTCTCTGGGAAGCCAGGGAGGAGATTGCAGAGCCGTTGTTGTTGATCTTTAAGTCGTCATTGTCGACAGGAGTAGTGCCGGAGGACTGGAGGATAGCAAATGTTGTCCCCTTGTTCAAGAAGGGGAGTAGAGACAGCCCTGGTAATTATAGACCTGTGAGCCTTACTTCGGTTGTGGGTAAAATGTTGGAAAAGGTTATAAGAGACAGGATTTATAATCATCTTGAAAAGAATAAGTTCATTTGCGATAGTCAGCACGGTTTTGTGAAAGGTAGGTCGTGCCTCACAAACCTTATTGAGTTTTTCGAGAAGGTGACCAAACAGGTGGATGAGGGTAAAGCCGTGGATGTGGTGTATATGGATTTCAGTAAGGCGTTTGATAAGGTTCCCCACGGTAGGCTATTGCAGAAAATACGGAAGTATGGGGTTGAAGGTGATTTAGAGCTTTGGATCAGAAATTGGCTAGCTGAAAGAAGACAGAGGGTGGTGGTTGATGGCAAATGTTCATCCTGGAGTTTAGTTACTAGTGGTGTACCGCAAGGTTCTGTTTTGGGGCCACTGCTGTTTGTCATTTTTATAAACGACCTGGATGAGGGTGTAGAAGGGTGGGTTAGTAAATTTGCGGATGACACGAAGGTCGGTGGAGTTGTGGATAGTGTCGAAGGGTGTTGTAGGGTACAGAGGGACATAGATAGGCTGCAGAGCTGGGCTGAGAGATGGCAAATGGAGTTTAATGCGGAGAAGTGTGAGGTGATTCACTTTGGAAGGAGTAACAGCAATGCAGAGTACTGGGCTAATGGGAAGATTCTTGGTAGTGTAGATGAGCAGAGAGATCTTGGTATCCAGGTACATAAATCCCTGAAAGTTGCTACCCAGGTTAATAGGGCTGTTAAGAAGGCATATGGTGTGTTAGCCTTTATTAGTAGGGGGATCGAGTTTCAGAGCCACGGGGTCATGATGCAGCTGTACAAAACTCTGGTGAGGCCGCACCTGGAGTATTGCGTGCAGTTCTGGTCACCGCATTATAGGAAGGATGTCGAAGCTTTGGAAAGGGTGCAGAGGAGATTTACTAGGATGTTGCCTGGTATGGAAGGAAGGTCTTACGAGGAAAGGCTGAGGGACTTGGGGTTGTTTTCGTTAGAGAGAAGGAGGAGGAGAGGTGACTTAATAGAGACATACAAGATAATCAGAGGGTTAGATAGGGTGGATAGTGAGAGTCTTTTTCCCCGGATGAGGATGGCAAACACGAGGGGACATAGCTTTAAGTTGAGGGGTGAAAGATATAGGACAGATGTCAGAGGTAGTTTCTTTACGCAGAGAGTAGTAGGGGCGTGGAACGCCCTGCCTGCAACAGTAGTAGACTCGCCAACTTTAAGGGCATTTAAGTGGTCATTGGATAGACATATGGATGTAAATGGAATAGTGTAGGTCAGATGATCGGCGCAACATCGAGGGCCGAAGGGCCTGTACTGCGCTGTAATATTCTAATTCTAATTCTAATTCTAATGTAGAGAAACAGAAGGTTTCAACAGTCGGACAGGCAGCTGAAATCACAAATGATTACGAGCTTGTTTAAAAACCGAAACCCTTTGTCTGTCACCCCCACAAACCTGAGAAGGATAGAAGGTGAAAGGAAGACAAGTAGTCGGGGACAGGATGGGACAGCTGTGAATGCCCTGGGATCTCCTCTTCAGCCCAGAAAGGAAGATGCTGAGGGTGGAAGTGACGTCTGCAAGCCGAAGTGGTACCATTGCCGCAAGGTGGGACACCTTTGTGCAGAATTCTGGAAGTTGCGCGATAAACCATGGGACTTATTGGGGTAAACAAGGCCAATGCAGACCCTGACCTGGGATGAGACAGATTGGGCTGTAGTTCTGACTACAGCTGTAAGGCCAAGTAGAAAAACCACTGTGAGTGGGGGGAAGGTGAATAAGATACCTGAGTTATAGGGAATTCTTGTCAAAAGGAAAAGTAACTCCTTACACCTCAAGTGAGGCAGGTAAACCTATAGTTATACTTAGGGATGCAGGCCCCAACTCTTTTGTTGGGGAAAGTCATAATTTTTCCACCAGAGAGCACACTGAATACCAAGGTTTTAGCGAATGGTATTGGCGGAGAGTATATACATGTACCTTTGTATCGGGTGCACTTGGAGTGTGACATAACGTCTGGAACGGTAACAATAAGAGTTGTCCACAGTTTGCCCGTGGACCGAGTTGACCTATTCCTGGGGAATGATTTGGCTGGAGTGAAGGTAGTAGCTTCTCCAGTAGTCACAGAAAGACCAAGTGAAGTCAAAGAGATAGAACAGTTGCAGGAAAAGGTTCCCAAAATTTTTCCTTCACCTGTAGTGACCCGAGCAATAGCTAAACAAGTTCCATTGTTGGAGATAAAATTGGCACCACAGGCAGAATTTCTGAAACTTTCTATAGAGATTTGGATAATTCGAAGGAAATGTTCAGTGAGTCTTCTCTGATCAAGGCTCAGCAAGATGATCCAGAGTTAATTCAGCCCCATATTTAGATGCAGAATAATGAGAAGATCTAACAAGGCTACTCACAGCATTTAAAGGAATCTGTAGGGACAAACCAAGATGTACAGGTTTAGCCATACATGATGTGGATGTAGGAGAATACTTTCCTGTAAAACAGCATCCTTATCACTTAAGTTCAGAGAAACAGGCTCAGATGAAAGCAGAAATCCAATACGTGTTAGAGAACCACCTAATTGAACTCAGTCAAAGCAGCTGGAGTTCCCCAGTGGTTTTAATGCCTAAAACTGATGGTTCAACTAGATTCTGCATAGACTACAGAAAGGTTAGTGCAGTAACAATGGCAGACACCTACCCAATTCCTTGCTTTGAAGACTGTATTGACAGAGTGGGCAATGCCATGTTTCTTACAAAAATAGATTTGTTAAAGGGATACTGGCAGGTTCTTTTAACACCCCGAGCTAAAGAAAACCTTTGTCTCACCGGACTGTCTTTTCCAATGCCGAGTGATGCCATTCAGGCTGAACAATTCCCCTGCCACTTTTCAGAGACTAATGAACCAAATGGTAGCCATTGTTCCTAACTGTGTGGTTTACCTTGATGATGTGCTGGTATACAGTGACACTTGGAAGGACCACTTGGAACAACTAGAATTCTCTTCAGAAAATTACAGTCAGCAAATTTAGTGATAAACCTTGCCAAAAAGTGAATTTGCAAAAGCGAGGGTAACTTACCTGGGGCGTATAGTAGGTCAAGGCCAAGTGTAGCCAAGAACAGCAAAAGAGCAAACATTGGTGGAGTTCCCTATTCCTATGAATAAGCGAGAAATCATGAGGATCTTGGGGATGTGTGGTTTCTACTGCAGGTTTGTACCAAAGTTTAGTAATATACCTGCTCCACTGACAGATTTGCTGGAAAAAAAAGCCATGTTACTGTAGTCAGGAGAGTAACTTTTGAGAGCCTGAAAGCCATTTTGATTAATGAAATAGTGTTGGCTGTTCCAAATTTCACTAAGCCCTTCAAGGTAGCAATTGATGCTTGTACCTGGGGGTCAGTGCGGTCGTGTTACAAGACAATGAATCGGGCATAGAAAGGCCAGTGAGATACTTTTCCAAAAAGTTAAACTGACACCAAAAGAGATATTCAATAGTGGAAAATTAAACCCTGGGCTTATTACTAGCTCTTAAGCATTTTGAAGTCTATGCCCGTCACGACGACAGAGAGATAATGGTATATATTGATCATAAGATTTGGAGAGAAGCAGCGGGAGAGGAGAGCATTTAAAAAGGGCGCCAGAACTTCGGAGATTCGAAGAGAAGCAGCGGGAGAGGAGAGAATTCAAAAAGTGCGCCAGAACCTCGGCAATTCGGAGAGAAGCAGCGGGAGAGGAGTGGGAGGTTTGGAAGCAAATCAAAAATCGAAAAGTGGCGTCACAATCAACAGAGAGCATGGGGCAACAGAAAGCAGGCCAGGGTAAGTATACCAGTAAGCTTTTAATTTAATCTAAGTTAATCGAATATAAAATATGACTTGATTGATTCATTATTTAAAATGGAATTTTCATATTTCAATCTGTGTGTCGATGCTTTGCTTCATTACTGGATAAGTCTTGTTTTATAATAAACTGACAGTTTTATTGTTTAGTGAAGAAACCTGGCTGGTATATTTTATTCAGGGATAAAAAGTAGAGTATCTGATTGACTGTATCGGTACCTGGGTAAACATTTAAATATATGTTGTGACCTGTGGAGAAGTGGAACTAGAAAAGACAGTGGTCAGTCAGCAGGGAGGGTACAAAGCTTGCAAGCTGGAATGGGAAGAGAGAGATAGAGAGAGAGGAGGGACCCCCACTTGGGTTTGTATTGTCAGAGCCCTGATGCTTCTCAATCTGCTGCAGAGAAACACTAGCTTAAAACCACAGATGCGGGTGGGGAGGGGGGGGGTGGGGTTGGTGGTTGGTGGTGGAGGGGTGGTGGGAAGCTTGTCACATGACAATCACCCAGTAATTCAAACATGATAATTAGTAGTGTATTTCTTCTTGATAAAGAGAACAGGCAGTTCCCTTAAACTTCCTGGGTCTTGGTTCTTTCTGGGATGACCAGATATTTCGCCTCTACCTCACAGGCCTTACAATGTAGGACACAGTGTTGCAAATTAGGTGGCCATCCTAAGCTGCCAGCAAAATCATCCTTCATCTGTTCTCTCTTAAATATCTTCAAAAAAATATAAATTCAGATCGTCAGTTAGTGGATTAATGAAAATTATCATTCAACAAAGCATGTTGGCATGACAGTAACCATAATTGAGACACTCAATAGCACCCTGTAAATACACAATTAGTTTTCCATGCCAGGATCTCTTGATCTGCAATAGATATTGACTCTGTTTCTCTCTCCACAGCTGCTCCCAGGCCTGCTGAGTATTTCCAGCATTTTCTGTTTTTATTTAAGAAGTTCCGTCCACTCGTATTAATGTCTGCTGTTCATTTTTAGAATCTGACTAAAGGATTTTATGGGCAGATTCAGTTACCTCGTTCTGGCATTAATGGTTCCTGACAGATCTGAGATCCACTGCAGTGTGAACAGTGGACTCTTGATGTGAGGGGCGTGTTGATAAGCATGAGAATTGTCTTCTCTTTCCCACCGCTCTCCACATCCCACTGCACTTTTAAGGCCATGCTTAAAGTTTACTTCATTGACCAAGCTGATGGTCACCTCTCCTAATATAGGTTTTGATGAACGGGTGGATGAAGGCTCATGTTGAGTACAAATGATCAGTCGGACTGAATGGCCTGTTTCTATGCTGTAGATTCTATGTGACATCCTCCACATTGGCTTGTCATCCATTATTGTCTGAATACTTTTCTGTGCAGCTGCTTGGAACATCTTCCATGTTAAAGGTGCTACATTAATGCATACGGTCATTGTTGAAACTCTCAATAGTCTAGCTCATGAAATGCTGTGAAATATTTTCCTGTCTGACAATATTCTTCCCAAATGAAACAAATGTGATTTCAACAATTCATCTGAATAAGATAAAAACCTGGCCCAGAAATATGATCTCTTTCATCCTTCAGTTTCATGGTCAACTGTCTTGCTGTCCTCATGAGTTCTATACTCAGATGCCTGGTCAGAATTAATAAATGGAGTGGTTTGACATGTTTTCTGTCTCTGTCCTCAACTCCAAAATTAATGTTGTAGTCTTCAGTCATATGAATTGATTTGAAATTGCAATTGAAATTGATTGTTATTACAAAAGTCTCTCCTTGTCGCTTGAACATAACATGACGCTGATAGCTGCAGTCTACTGGAGTACAATTAGCATCAATATATGTGCCATCTTGTATGCTCCATTAACTGAACACTTTGTGCAATCAACATTTTTTACCTCTGCACAAGGACCAACCCCACTGTCAGCGTAAATGTGAAAGCTTTGATCATATCAGTGTAAGATTCTAGCTGATGAGTGCAACATGCAAATCTGTGTTAGAATAGCTGGGGAATCATTTTTTTTGTGGCATTCTTACATCTATGAAAGATTTTTTTTTTATTCATTCATAGGATGTGGGCGACGCTGACCAGGCCAGCATTTATTGCCCATCCCGAATTGCCCTTGAGAAGGTGGTGGTGAGCTGCCTTCTGGAACCGCTGCAGTAGGTACACCCACAGTGCTGTTAGGAAGGGAGTTCCAGGATTTTGACCCAGCAACAGTGAAGGAACGGCGATATAGTTCCAAGTCAGGATGGTGTGTGATTTGGAGGGGAACTTGAAGGTGGTGGTGTTCCCATGCATTTGCTGCCCTTGTCCTTCTAGTTTGTAGAGGTCGCGGGGTTGGAAGGTGCTGTCTAAGGAGCCTCAGTGCGTTGCTGCAGTGCATCTTGTAGATGATACACACTGCTGCCACTGTGCATCGGTGGTGGAGGGAGTGAATGTTTGTAGATGGGGTGCCAATCAAGCAGGCAGCTTTGTCCTGGATGGTGTCGAGCTTCTTGAGTGTTGTTGGAGCTGCACTCATCCAGGCAAGTGGAGAGTATTCCAAAACCCTCCTGACTTGAACCCTTTAGATGGTGGACAGGCTTTGGGGAGTCAGGAGATGAGTTACTCGCTGCAGGATTCCTAGCCTCTGACCCGCTCTTGTAGCATTTATATGGCTACTCCAGTTCAGTTTCTGCTCAATGGTAGCCCCTAGGATGTTGATAGTGGGGGATTCAGCGATGGTAATGCTGTTGAATGTCAAGGGGAGATGGTTAGATTCTCTCTTATTGGAGATGGTCATTGCCTGTCACTTGTGTGGTGCGACTTTTACTTGCCACATATCAGCCCAAGCCTGGATGTTGCCCAGGTCTTGCTGCATTTCTACACGGACTGCTTCAGTAGCTGAGGAGTCACGAATGGTGCTGAACATTGTGCAATCATCAGCTAACATCCCCACTTCTGACCTTATGATCGAAGGAAGGTCATTGGTAAAGCAGCTGAAGATGGTTGGGCCTCGGACACTACCCTTGGGAACTCCTGCAGTGATGTCCTGGAGCTCAGATCATTGACCTCCAACAACCACAACCATCTTCCTTTGTGTTAGGTATGACTCCAAACAGCGGAGAATTTTCCCCCTGATTCCCATTGATTCCAGTTTTGCTAGGGCTCCTTGATGCCATAGTCTGTCAAATGCTGCCCTGATGTCAAGGGTAGTCACTCTCACCTCACCTCTTGAGTTCAGCTTTTTTGTCCATGTTTGAACCAAGGCTGTGATGGGGTCAGGAGCTGGCAGAACCCAAACTGAGTCACTTAGCAGGTTATTGCTAAGCAAGTGCCACTTGATGGCACTGTTGATGACACATGACACCTTCCATCACTTTACTGATGATTGTGAGTAGACTGATGGGGCGGTAATTGGATGGGTTGGACTTGTCCTGCTTTTTGTGTACAGGACATACCTGGTCAATTTTCCATATTGCCAGGTAGATGCCAGTGTTGTAGCTGTACTGGAGCAGCTTGTCTAGGGGCATGGCAAGTTCTTGAGCACAGGTCTTCAGTACTATTGCCGGAATATTGTCAGGGCCCATAGCCTTTGCAGTATCCAGTGTCTTCAATCATTTCTTGATATCACGTGGAGTGAATCGAATTGGCTGAAGTCTGGCATCTGTGATGCTGGGGGCATCAGGAGGAGGCTGAGATGGATCATCAACTCGACACTTCTGGCTGAAGATTGTTGCAAATGCTTTAGCCTTATCTATTGCACTAATGTGCTGGGCTCCCCCATCATTGTGGATGGGGATATTTGTGGAGCCACCTCCTCCAGTTAGCTGTTTAATTGTCCACCACCATTCACGGCTGGATGTGGCAGGACTGCAGAGCATAGATCTGATCCGTTGGTTATGGGATCGCTTTGCTCTGTTTATCGCATGCTGCTTATGCTGTTCGTCATGCAAGTAGTCCTGTGTTGTAGCTTGATGATGATGGATATGCAGCAAACAATCCATTTAGGTGGGGTGTCTTCTCTTGGTGCATCTTTGCTGATGGCTGTGAAGACCAATCCTTGAGAGGCAGGTTCTACCACAAGTACCACACGTGAAGCTGCCAAGTGATGCTGTGAGTTTTTGTTTTTTACATTGGTGCATGTGGCCAAGCTGCTGTAGCAACTGTTCATCATGATAGTGCACAGCTGTCCATAGTACCTTTCGCCATTTCCCTCTTTCACCAACTTGTGACTCCCAGGTGTGATAGTCGATATTTCGGACCTTTGATGTTACGCTTGCAAGCATCCTTGAAGCCGAGCCTTGGGAGCACCACTGGCCATCTGGCCATGGTCCTCACCATACAAAAGGGTATATGACCGCCTTCTATCCTGCGGACATGTCCTCTCCACCAAAGCTGCCTTTGTTTGATTCGTGCCAATGCATTTGGGACTTCTGCCTTTGAGAGAATTGCCACATTTGTGATTTTGTCCTGCCAGTATATACCCATAATGTGCCACAGACAGCGAAGATGGAAATTATTGAGCTTCTTTTCCTGGTAGCTGTAAGCCGCCAATGTTTCACAGCCATACAGAAAGGTCCTGAGAACACAGGCCATTTAAACCATCAGCTTGGTTCTATGGGTCAGCTTGGTGTTATTTCATGTGCGTTTCACGAGTCAGCCACAGGTGGTAGCTCCTTTCCCTATGTGTGATCAAGTTCTGCATCAAAGCACAAATTGTCTGTCACCATGGACGCAGGGTATCAGAATTTGGTGACCCCTTCCAGTGGGGTATTATTTAGTGTGATCAGGGATGGCGATGCAGCACCTTGTCCCATGACAATTGACATTTTTCATTGAACAACAGAAGTTCATGGCCATTTGGCCCACTGTGTCTTATTGTACTTACATCAGCTCCACCTTACGCATTATAAGAGTCAATGCATAAAGCCTTACACTTTGTTTTATCATGCCCAATCCCCTCAACACACTTCGGTATATTTTGAAAGGTTTTGGTACCAGTATGGGGCTTCACTTGATAGAAACATGAGTTGCAGAACTTGAGTTAAAACCCTGGGAGTTTCCGCTTTGTGTACAATCAGTGATCCAGTACAAATTGCACCCAAAATTGTCCTGGTCTTGAGAAGTGTTCTCTTTCTCTTGAGTTTCAGCTCAAACCCATTTGCATTCACCGAATGCATGAGCCAGTGCAATTGAGCAACATTTCAGAATGCATGTTTTTCTTAATTGCTTCCAAAAATATTCCTTGATATATTTTAGAGCAGTTTGACTAATACAGCTGAAAATGGATTTATTACAAAAAATAAGCATTTTTAATCACAGAGCCAGTCGCCACCTCAGTAATCTGATTTTAAATAGCTGAAAACGACTGTTAAAAGATATGCAGAACCATTTTCTTGTTATATTAGTGTATAATAGCCTGTTTCTTTGTAAATTAAAAAAAATATATATTCAAAGATTTTACACCATGCCTATTAGTGCCTCTGCACCCAAAAGAACCAATTTTAATTTTTAGAATCTCCTTGAAGGCCTGCAAATGAGGGTCATTAATGGAAATTTGCCATGGTGTCCAGGGGTGTGGGCAGTTTTGTGGGCGAAGCCAGTTTCTAGTGCAAGGTTTTTGATCTAGTACAAAAGATCACGGAAACTCGATTAGCGCTGGACATAATTTGTGCTTAAAATTCCATGATCTTTTATGCTGGTTTTGCCAATTTTGCCAAGGAAACAAGTGCAACTGAGCAGAAACTCCAGGCCCCTATCTCCGTCCTGCACTCCAGTCTCACAGTGCTCCTCAGTGTAATCCTTGCCTTGCAAAGTTTACCCTCATATCTTTACATAACCTTCTGGTACTTATAGAAAGTTATTCATCATTTTCAATCCTCAATTGTCTGCATGTCAGATACACAAATGTGCAGTGGGGCTGACTGTCCACTGATGTGTCCACCCGGGACTCTGCCACTGAACTTGTCAAAGGTTGTGGTGTCAGGTGGAGATCCCTCTTATTTGCATATGAATAGTCAGAGCCTACGCCATTGATGTGCATCTTGTGCACCTGCCTACTGATGATACACATTTTGCACTTTCCCCATGCAAGGAAACTCCTGTGCTTGGTTTGAGTCTGATAAATCCTGGTTTGCCATCCTTGCTCTGCATTCTTTCCAGAAAGAACTTTGAGCTGTTCCCAGTGGCCCCTTTTGTAAGGCTCCCGTATATAAATATATTGCTACGATCAAATGAAGGGGAGGGCGGGGGGTTGAAAGGCTCCCCTCCTGTCCCTATCCTTGTTTGACCACAACAGGATTTATTTCTTTTAAATCATGAATGTGCTTACCAATTCACTGAGTGTTTAACCCTATAAGGTGCTATAGTCATAAAAGAACCAATCGGACAGGTATAGTTGAGTTTAAACAAGAAAGAGGTTAGTTTATTGTACTTAATATCAAAACCCAATCTCAGTAAAAATAATAAATTATGCTCCAACTTTCACACACACACATGCACACATATACACACACACACGCATGTGAATCACACACACACAAATAGGTTACAGAGGGAGGACGAATAGATTGGTTGGATTAGAGTCCAGAACAAATAAAATAATATACTGTCGATGGAGTTTGGTAATTCAGTTGTCTTCTGGCTGAATTCATGATCCTGAAGTTTCTGGTTGATAGAAGTGACCCCTTGGTTTAGGGTTTTCTTGGAGATAGTGATGTACTTGGCTTTCTTTCCAGAGTCTCTGTCTGTAGCAATGATCGTCTTAGATGTTTTTCACCCCGTAGCCAGGATTCGAAACTTACAGTATTACCTGGAGAGGGGGTAAGAGAGACACAAACCCCATTGGGATCCTGCACTGATGAGCACTCAAAGCTTGTCTTATGTGCCCAGAAGAAAGTTCAAGTTTTCACAGAGATGGACAGACTGTCACATGATTGTCTCAGTGTATTCTGTGTTGCACTTTAATGAGATTCAAGTCTCTCTCAGGCCTTATTGTTTCAATGATTCATCTCCACAAGTGTTAATCTTCCAAGATGGCTTCGAATGTCTTGCTAATGAAAGTGATATCAGGTAGTTCATTCAACTATTCAAGCCATTGTTCTGGATGAGAGCTATTTGGACATGTGTCTTCACTTCAATACCTTGGAATGTGAGGCATTTCAATGCAAATTCTGGTGGCCGTCTTAGCTGCCAGATTTTTAAAAGTTGACTATAGGATTCCAGCTTTCCTTCTTAAAAGTTTAACTTGGGTCTCCCACTTATGAATTAAAATCATCATTCAACATAGCACTTTTGCGTGACAATATATTTTTTTAAATCTCCTTTTTTCAGGCATATACTCCTGTCCGTGATACACTAGCCGGGGGATATGAGAACTCTTGGCCTTGGCAGCTTCCACCTGCCCAGCATTGGTCCCTCCTTTGCCACTGGCATTGTAAGAACTGGACATACAGTCTGCACCTATAAATATGAATACTGTACATGTACATGGCTGGGGTCTGGTTAATCCAGGCCTAATTTCTGAGCCTTTCAGGGCACTGTAACTGGAGTTCAGTGGAAGTATGCCAGAACAACCAAGGACTTTCAGGCATATTGTGTGCTCAAAGAAATCAAGGGAGCTTGGGAATTGAGTACTGCTTTGGAACCAATTTATTTGTGAGAGAGAACTACTTAATAGAACTTTGAGTCACTGTCAGAAATTGTACATTTTGCGACAGCTTACAATTCTTTATTTGTTTAATGTCTCCATATAACAGGATCTGCCTCCATTGGATGCAAACAGATATAAGAGACATTGGTGTAGAAATTTGTCTTGAGTGTTGACTGCACTGGAACTGAATGTTGAGCACTCCAATAGTGGGTGGCCGATCCAATACCACCTGCTTTATGCCCATGGAGGAGATGGATTTCTACTCAATTTGTTCCATAAGGCTTCAAATCTGTCAGATGCACATGATCGGCTGAATTTTATTATCCCACCACTAGGAGCAGCGGCGGGTGTGAAAATGCGACCGTCCCGCCTGTGACTTTAGCAGCTGTGCCGCCGCAATCACATAGCAGGTGGTCATTTCGCATAATGATGACAGCAATCTACCTCAATCACATGGCGGGGCCAGCATTGGCGATGCCGATGAAGGTGTCAGCTGATGTTGGAGTAGGTGTTGGCGCCATTTTAAAAATGCTACCAGTTCTGCATTTACTCTCCCGTTCTTTCAGTATCAGGTTCCTGAGGTTAAAAATCTGTGCTCTTCAAGATGTTACTTTATCTGTAAGCAGCCACCCTGGGCAACATTATAACAATGGCAGGTGTACGATCAAGGGTGGCCTCATGCTTCAGTGATGCCTCCCTGTTTATTCTCCCACAGGCTGCAAGGCAATGGTGGGCGGTCCCATTTCCCAGTGATGGCAAGAAGAGGTCCTACGCCTGACCAAAAGATCACAGAGGAGGTTAGTAGCCATGGGGTCACCCATCGTAACTGGGTGCAGTGCAGGAAGAGGATCGATGACCTCCAACGCTCAGCCAAGGTAAGTTGTGTGGTTCCAGATAGCTTGTTGTGATCTGCTTTCCCACAAGCATAATGCTGCATGGTTACCACATGGTTTCCAATGATAGGAAGGTCATAGTGTAATGATGACAAGACTGACTGCATAAGTGAGAACAGTCTCCCGCATGTCCAACTCAGCCCAATTGAGACCTTGCCAGGTACAGTCAGTGTGAGAGCAGCGACATCCCCCAGGTGCTGAATGAGGGGCCCATGTTAGAATTTCCATGATGTCAAGACATTTGGAACTTGACAATAGCTGCATCCTTGACCTTTCAGGAGAATAGTGCCCACAACAGCAGGGAAGTGGCCAGGACTGGTGGTGGGGTGCCTGACCTGCGGCCTCTATCTCAGACTAAAGAGGAGGCATTAGAGTTACTCGAGAGCCAAGGAGCTCGTGCCATACCCGATGTCAAGCTCGGGGTCCCAGCTGAAGGGAGTGATTGTTGACAAACACAGAATAAATCAAAATTACATTTTATTGAGATACGCAATGCTGTCATCATTGGGACATGTGTGCACCATAACACCTAAATGTCTATTCTTTACATTGTATCTTGCAGGCCACTGCTCGCAAATGATTCCAGACAATGATCTTATGACGACAACCTCTGAGGATGACGAACACTTAGAGGATGTACCGTCCCATGACTCTCCTGCACCTTCCACCAGTGCAGATACTCTCACCTCAGTGGGTATCCAATCAGCTTTAGAATCAGGGTCACAAGCTAATGAGAGCACAACACACATGCCCAAGTAGTTGGCTGAGGCTGAGACAGCCGAGGCCTCTGACAGTCAGAGGGCTGTGGATGGCCAGGCCCACGCTAAGCCCCAGGCTGATGTTGAGCCTCTGGTGTCGATAGCACAGGGCATGCTGGAGTTGCAGAGAGAGGTAAGGCAACATCTGGCATAGCTGCCAGAGGCCTTACACAGCCATGAGTGGATGATGGAGGCATCCATCCATGCCATGACTGCTGCCATGTCCCAGGCATATGGGCAGATGGCTTCATCCATCGAGAAGCTGGTGACCCACATTCCACAAATGCACCATGACCTGCAAACCCTCACCTTGGCCATGACTTCAATCAGCAGTGGCAGGGTGAGAGAAGGACCAGGAACCTGAAGAGTTTTCCCACTGCTGGTCTTCTCTGGAGAGCAGGGAGATTCCAAAGAGCCTTGAGACGGAGGAGGAGAGTATGCGCTCCACATCTGAGGTCACCCCTCAAAGCAATGCAAGTGTGGACACGGGATCTTCAGCCCCTCCACCAGTGAGTCTAGCTTCGGCAGCCACAATGCCTAAGGACAGCAGGGGCCCTCCAGGCCTCAGGCACCCAGAGGACGACTGCCAGCATAGGCCAAGGGACAGCCTGATCAGCGGCCTGCATTCAGCCCAGCTCCTAACACAGAGGTTACACCACGAAGGAGCACCCACAAACATATTACAAAGGCACCTTGACACACATGGGTATTCACAGGTGAGACAGATATTTCATGTTTACGCTAATTAAATGTACTTTTCTGCCAATCATTAGCCTTTATTGTTTGAAAACCACATTCCACCATGGTGTGCTTGTGACTCCTGCAATCCTATCATAAGCTTTACAGCATTGCCAATGTGACCACTGACATCATTAACATGCCAATGAGCATGATATTTCATTGCACAAATGATGTCACATGGGCACTGGCTCAATTTGTTGCTGCCATGCTGGAGAGACAGATAGTACTGAGGTGGAGGATTTCAGACTACATGCATGATGGTGAGTTTTGGCAGCAAGCATATTTATTGAAATTCGTGGATTGTGAAAACGCAACATTATAAGTCTCTGCCTTGCCTCCCTTGCACACTGCTCACCATGTCTGGCCTCCATTGCTGTGCTCTGATCTTCCATGTGTGCTTGGCCTTGTGTGCCCACTTCTTTGGAGGATGTCTCATGCTCCCGTATTTCTTCCTTTTGCATTCCCCCCTCTGTAGTACTATGTTATGTAGAATGCAGCAGACCACAACGAACTGCCTAACCTTCTGTGGGGCATATTGAAGGGCAGAAGAAGCGCATTCTCAGCATACTAATGGCCTGCTCAATGGTCGCTTGGGTGGATCCGTGGCAGGCGTTGTAAGGTCTTCAGCATCATTGCTGGGATTCCTTAATGGTGTCAGAAACCATGTCTTCAAGGGGTAGCCCTTAGCCCCAAGAATCCATCCTTGAAGGTGAGTGGGGGGAGTGAAAAGCAGTGACACCTGGGATTGGTGAAGTATGGATGAGTCATGGCAGCTTCCCGGGAAGAAAGCACAGACTTGTAGGAAGTGCTTTCTGTGGTTGCAAACCAGTGAAGGTGGCTGGTTGGTCTGTGGGGGCCTTGATGGCCACATGCATGAAGTCGAAGACACCTTGGACATGTGGGAATCACGCAATGGCCCCAAATCCAATGGCCCTCTTGGCCTGACTCTCAGTGTCTGCCCTGTAGTGTACATAGTCATCGGCCCTCCTGATCAGATCATTGGTCACCTCCTTGAAGCAGAGGTGTGCTGCAGATTGGAAAACACCACACATGTCCCCGGTGGATCCCTGGAATTATCCACAGGCATAAAAGTTTAGGGTCACTGTAATTTTGAGGGCCACAGGCATAAGGTGACCAGCAAAACCCATTGGTTCAACAGTGTGCAGGGGTCTGTGACAGCCTCTCTGGAAAGCCGCAAACTTCTTTGGCAGTTGCACTCAGATATATGCAGATATGTCATCCAAATCCCATAGATTCACTGGCATATCTGTGCTCTTCTTTGCCTTGGCGGCTGCTGCTGCTCACATTTGGAAGCTTCCTGTTGAACTGCAGCTGCCTCTTGGGCCTGTCTCCAGTGGGGATGCCTCAGCACAGCAAGGGAATCCAGGTAAACAGGGTGAATCATACCCTTCTCTATCCTCCATGGACCTTCAGCTTCCTTCAAAAGGTAAAGTACACCTATCTGGTCAAAGATTTGTGCTAATATTGGTTCTGCAGGATTCCTGCATTAGCTCAATGGTATGGATTGATGCTGGTCTCACAACTTTTCAAAAAGTGTGAGCCATCATGACCATATCAACGCCATTTAAGTACCCTGTACTGGACCCTGAGAAAAACCACCTATGCAGTTGCCGAGCTCCCCCTCCCCTCCCAACATTACACACTTGCCGAGATCCTCCCTCCCAGCATGATACACTTGCTGAGTTAACCCCCTCCACTCACATGCACAATGCATTTGCTTTGCTATGCATTTGAACTTAGCGGCAATGTCCGATTTAGTTAACTTACTTAACCTCTGAAGGCACTGAGGACTCTAGCCTCAGTTGCACCAGCTTTTCAAAGATGGGAAAGTGAAGACACATGAGTGCCACACGTCATGCACAAGATTGCGAACGCCTGCTAGGATCGCAGTGAATTACATATAAAAGCATGCAAAGCAGAATGTAACAGATTTCAATTATGATCCCGTGGCATCGGGGCAGAAGTGACAAGATGGAGCTTTGCTGCCTCCGAGAAAATCGGGAACTGGCATTACATCGTCGGGTTCCTTGGCCAAGGACTCCATGCTGATTCTCCAGACCTTCCCCGCCAAAACACCTGCCTTCTACAGCACCATAAAACCCAGCTCTATTTTTCTTGTTCAAAGAGAAATACTTGAAAAGGAAATATTTGCACAGCTATCAGGAAAGAGCAGGTGAATGAGACTATTTGGATAGTTCTTTCAAAGAGCTGGTGCAGCATAATGATCTGAATTGTCTCCTTTTTTGCTAAATACGTATATATATATATTTATCCAATTCTATTTCCTCTCTGTTCTCTCCTGAAAAAGTGGCAAGTAAGAATGTTAGACAATTTCAAGGTCGAGTAAAATTCCTTCTCTGTTCCAAGATTATGTTTTTTAATGAAAAAGAGTAAAGGTAAAATAAGCAGGAGAAAGGCCACGTAAATTAAATAGTGAAGGTTAAATGATAGCGAGATTCTTGGCTTCTTCGGTTGCGCTACGTTACCTTGATCACTCAAGAATGGGTGACTTTATAGAGCTGACTGCATCTGAATATATTGGATCGGCAGGGCACAGCAAATATTGGGAAACAGAATGGGTCAGAGTGTTCAAAAAGGAAGGGAGACACAAAGCAGGAAACTATGGGCCACTCAGCCTAACATCGGTCGTTGGGAAAATGCAGGAGTCCATTACTAAGGAAGAAATAGCAGGACATTTAGAAAAGCTTAATGCAATCAAACTGTCAACATGGTTTTGTGAAAGGGAAATCATGTTTGACAAATTTGTGAGAGTTCTTTGAGGATATAACAAGCAGAGTTGATAAAGGGGAACCGGTAGATGTAATGTATTTAGATTTCCGGAAGGCATTTGATAAGATGCCACATAAAAGATTATTGCACAAGACAGGAGCTCATGGTATTGGGGGTAATGTATTAACATGGATTGGTTAACACATAGAGGACAGAGAGTTGGGATTAATGGGTCTTTTTCAGGTTGGAAAGATATAACTAATGGAGTGCCACTAGGATCAGTCCGAGGCCCTCAATTATTTACTATCTATATTAATGACTTGGAGGAGGGGGTAGAGTTTAATGTAGGAAAGTGTGAGGTCATGCAATTGATAAGAAGAATCAAAAGGCAGACTATTATTTAAATTCAGAGAAACTCCGAAAAAGTGCAGTACAGAGGGATAGAAACATAGAAAAATAGAAACATAGAAAATAGGAGCAGGAGTAGGCCATTTGGCCCATCAAACCTGCTCCACCATTCATTATCATCATGGCTGATCATCCAACTCAGGAGCCTGCTCCGGCTTTCCCCCCATACCCTTTGATCCCTTTAGACCCAAGAGCTATATCTAACTCCTTTTTGAAAACATTCAATGTTTTGGCCTCAACTACTTTCTGTGGTAGTGAATTCCACAGGCTCACCACTCTCTGGGTGAAGAAATTTCTCCTCATCTCAGTCCTGAAAGGTTTACCCCGTATCCTTAGACTATGACCCCTGGTTCTGGACTCCCCCACTATCAGGAACACCCTTCCTGCATCTACCCTGTCAAGTCCTGTTAGAATTTTATAGGTTTCTATGAGATCCTCCCTCACTCTTCTGAACTCCAGCGAATTTAATCCTAACCGACTCAATCTCTCCTCATATGTCAGTCCCGCCATCCCAGGAATCAGTCTGGTAAACCTTCGCTGCACTCCCTCTATAGCAAGAACATCCTTCCTCAGATAAGGAGACCAAAACTGCACACAATATTCCAGGTGTGGCCTCACCAAGGCCCTGTATAATTTCAGCAAGACATCCCTGCTCCTGTACTCGAATCCTCTCGCTATGAAGGCCAACATACCATTTGCCTTTTTTACCGCCTGTTGCACCTGCATGTTTACCTTCAGCGACAGGTGTGTGAGAACACCCAGGTCTCGCTGCATATTCCCCTCTCTGTTTATAGCCATTCAGATAATAATCTGCCTTCCTGTTTTTGCTACCAAAGTGCATAACCTCATATTTATCCACATTATACTGCATCTGCCATGCATTAGCCCGCTCACGCAAATTGTCCAAATCATCCTGAAGCCTCTCTGCATCTGGATCTGGGTGTTCTTGTACATGAAACAGGTGCAGCAAGTAATTAAGAAGTCAAATGGAATTTTGGCCTTTATTTCTCGGTGGTTGGAGTTTAAAAATAGGGAAGTATTGTTACAACTGTACAGGGTGTTGGTAAGACCACACCTGGAGTACTGTGTAGAGTTTTGGTCTCCATATTTAAGAAAGGTTAGATTGGCATTGGAGGCTGTTCAAAAAGAGATTCACCAGGCTCATTCCTGGGATGAAGGTGTTGACTTATCAAGAACGGCTTAACAGATTCTGATTTTATTCATTAGAGTTTAGAAGAATGAGGAGTGATCTTATTGAAATGTACAAAATTCTGAGGGGCCTTGATAGGTTAGATGTTGAGAAGATGTTTCCACTCGTGGGGGAAATCTCAAACTAGGGGACATAGATACAGAATAAGGGGACACTCATTTAAAACTGAAATGCAAAGGAATTTCTTCTCTCAGAGGGTAGTGAATGTCTGGAATTGTCTACCCCAGAGAGTTGTGGAGGCTCAATCACTGAAAGGATTTAAAGAGGAGGTAGATAGATTTTTGAAATTTTGGGGAGTTGAGGGCTATGAGGAGTTGGCACGGAAGAGGAGTTGAGGTTTGGGGCAGATCAACCATGATCTTATTGAATGGCGGGGCTGTCTTGAGGGGCCGAATGGCCTACTCCTGCTCCTATTTCTTATGTTCTTGTGCTCTTATGGCTGACTTTCTGATATTCACTGCACCTAGACTGCCTTGTTTCTCTACATTATGGCAATGACCACAGTTCAAAAATACATCATTAGCTGTGATGCATTTCGTGATGTCCTGAGGTTGCAAAATGTGCTTACATAATTCTTTTGTGCACGAATAACAACAACTTGTATTTATGTAACACTATTACGATCAGGTGAGGAAAGGTCGAAGGGTTCTCCTCTTTTTCCTCTCCTTGTTTGACCACAACAGGTTTATTTTTTTTTCATGTGGATATACTTGCCAATTCAGTGAGTGTTTAACTGTTTACGTGCCATGATCATAAAAAGAAACAATCGGTTTTCTTGAGTTTAAGAAAGAAATGGTTAGCTTTACTGTACTTAAACCGATATAAGTACAATAATAACATTTTCTCCGACTTTCACACATACACACACTCAAAGTTCACACACACACACACACACACACACACACACACACACTCACACACGGGAAGAATAGATTAGTCAAATTCGAGCCAAGAGAAATAAAAGGCGTATACAGTTTGTGGAGGTTGGTGACTCAGCTGGCTTCAGGCTGAATTGAGTGGTCATGCAACTTTCTTTTGGTGGTCCTGAGGCTTCCAATTTGGAGATGTGGATGGCTGATTCAGTGGCTCTCCTGGAGACAGTAATGCAGCAGAGTTCCTTCAAGGAGTCTCTGGCTGGTCACGGTCAGCAAGCTTTGAAGCTTGCAAGGTGGATTGGAGAGAAAGAAAGGAAGGAGGGACCCCACTCCGGTCTTCTGTCTTCAGCGTCTCGCTGCTTGTCCCTCGGCTGTAGAGAAAACACCAACTTAAGCACACGGAGGGTGGGCCTGCCACATGCTTGTCACCCAGTGATTCAAGCATGGTGGCTACTAGTGTGTATTGCCTCTTGTAACTTAATCAGTCCATGTCATTCCCTTCTCACAGCTATGGTCCCATTGTTCAAGTGATTAGGTTTGAGTGGTTCATCTCTACCAGTTGAAAATTCAGGCAATGGCCTTGACCCTTGCTAATGGGAGCAGGATAGGTGGTTCGCTCAGATTTCCAGGTTATTGTTCTCGATGGGTTTGTGCAGATGTCATCTTCATCTCAATGCATTGGAATGTGGAAAGTACAGTGACGCAAATTGGGGTGGCCATCTTTATCTGACAGCATCAATACAACTTTTATCTGTGCTTTTTAAAATTCAATTCAGGTTTCCAGCTGATGGCTTAAAAATCATCATTCAGCATAGCAAGTTTTTGTGACAAGCACCTTTAATGTCCCAACGCCTCATTAAAAGTAATTTTTAGGCTGTGGACACTGCTTCAGGCATTCCACCTGAGGACATCTTGGCAGCCTGGATATTATGGTAAAACTCTGGTACAAAATTTCATCAGAATTACAGCTCACTGGCATTCAACCATGACTTTCTTATCCTATTAATCTAGTTTCTTTCCTGTTTATCAGGTCTTACTTCCATTTCACATAAATATGTGTGAGCAAGACAGCAACAACAAGGAACAAACATCATTGCAAATCCTACTAAAGATCAAACAACCATTTGATTCTTTGTTTGTAAATGTGAATTGCAACAATCTACCTTGTTTTCTTTCCGCTAATTCATGAAGATGGTACATCACACTCTGCTCCCAGACGGAATTCTTCCATACACAGAACCCAAACTAGCTGCAGTCCTACTGAATTCCTCTGACCATATTCTAAAAGGCAACTGTTGCACTTCCCATGCAGTAAAATTTTGTTGAGCAATTACCTTTTTCTAGATTCTGACCTCTAATGCACCCACCATCACACTGCTGCAAACTGAATTTTCAGTTTGTTTTAAAATTATACTGCTCTCGTGTTCAATTTTCTTTTGACCGTGCCCCACATATTTATTAACCTTCTCCCTCGGAACATTAAAACACATCAGCATTCGTGAAATTGCCTGCAGGCAGAATTTTGCACCATTGTTCCATCCAGCTGGCTTGCAGTTCCATTCTATAGCTTTTTGCAGATTATTCCTGAGAATTTAATTTCTCCCAGCAGGATGAACGTTGGAATAATTTCAGATTTGGGGTTTGAACTGACCTGTGGAGGCTCTCTTCGATTTTTCTGAATCAAATTTGAAGAACAGTCAATGTGGCCCCTGTATCTGGAATGGGTGGGCTATATTATGAGGAAAGATTGGACAGACCAGACTTGTATCTGTTGGAATTTAGAAGACCAAGAGGCAACTTGATTGAAGCATATAGGATTCTGAGGGGCCTTGACAGGGTGGATGTGGAAAGGATGTTTTTTTTTTATTCATTCATGGGATGTGGGCATCGCTGGCCAGGCCAACATTTATTGCCCATCCCTAATTGCCCTTGAGAAGGTGGTGGTGAGCTGCCTTCTTGAACCGCTGCAGTCTATTTGAGGTAGGTACACACGCAGTGCTGTTAGGAAGGGAGTTCGAAGATTTTGACCCAGAGACAGTGAAGAAATGGCGATATAGTGTCAAGTCAGGATGGTGGGTGACTTGGAGGGGAACTTGCAGATGGTGGTGTTCCCATGTATTTGCTGCCCTTGTCCTTCTAATTGGTGGAGGTCGCGGATTTGGAAGGTGCTGTCGAAGGAGCCTCAGTGCATTGCTGCAGTGCATCTTGTAGATGGTACACACTGCTGCCACTGTGTGTCGGTGGTGGAGGGAGGGAATGTTTGTAGATGGGGTGCCAGTCAAGCGGGCTGCTTTGTCCTGGATGGTGTCGAGCTTCTTGAGTGTTGTTGGAGCTGCACCCATCCAGGCAAGTGGAGAGTATTCCATCACACTCCTGACTTGTGCTTGTAGATGGTGGACAGGCTTTGGGGAGTCAGGAGGTGAGTTACTAGCCTCAGGATTCCTTGCCTCTCACCTGCTCTTGTAGCCACGGTATTTATATAGCTACTCCAGTTCAGTTTCTGGTCAATGGTAGCCCCTAGGATGTTGATAGTGGGGGATTCACTGATGGTAATACTGTTGAATGTCAAGGGGAGATGGTTAGATTCGCTCTTGTTGGAGATGGTCATTGCCTGGCACATGTGTGGCGCGAATGTTACTTGTCGCATATCAGCCCAAGCCTGGACATTGTCCAGGTCTTGCTGCATTTCTACATGGATTGCTTCAGTATCTGAGGAGTCACGAATGGTGCTGAACATTGTGCAATCATCAGCGAACATCCTCACTTCTGACCTGAAGATTCAAGGAAGGTCATTGATGAAGCAGCTGAAGATGGTTGGGCCTAGGACACAACCCTGAGGAACTCCTGCAGTGATGTCCTGGAGCTCAGATGATTGACCTCCAACAACCACAACCATCTTCCTTTGTGCGAGGTATGACTCCAGCCAGCGGAGGGTTTTCCCCCTGATTCCCATTGACCTCAGTTTTGCTAGGGCTCCTTGATGCCATACTCGGTCAAATGCTGCCTTGATGTCAAGGGCAGTCACTCTCACTCATTCTCTTGAGTTCAGCTCTTTTGTCCATGTTTGAACCAAGGCTGTAATGAGGTCAAGAGCTGAGTGGCCCTGGCAGAACCCAAACTGAGTGTCACTAAGCAGGTTATTGCTAAGCAAGTGCCACTTGATGGCACTGTTGATGACACTTTCCATCACTTTACTGATGATTGAAAGTCGACTAATGGGGCGGTAATTGGCCAGGTTGGACTTGTCCTTCTTTTTGTGCACAGGACATACCTGGGCAAATTTCCACATTGCAGGGTAGATGCCAGTGTGGTAGCTGTACTGGAACAGCTTGGCTAGGGGCGCGGCAAGTTCTGGAGCACAGGTCTTCAGTACTATTGCCAGCATATTGTCAGGGCCCATGGCTTTTGCAGTATCCAGTGCCTTCAGTCGTTTCTTGATATCATGCGGAGTGAATAGAATTGGCTGAAGACTGGCATCTGTGATGCTGGGGACTTCAGGAGGAGGCCGAGATGGATCATTAACTCAGCACTTCTGGCTGAAGATTGTTGCAAATGCTTCAGCGTTATATTTCGCACTGATGTGCTGGGCTCCCCCATCATTGAGGATGGGGATATTTGTGGAGCCACCTCCTCCAGTTAGTTGTTTAATTGTCCACCACCATTTACAGCTGGATGTGGCAGGACTGCAGTGTTTACATCTGATCCTTTGGTTATGGGATCGCTTAGCTCTATCTATTGCATGCTGCTTACGCAGTTTGGCACACAGATAGTCCTGTGTTGCAGCTTCACCAGGTTAACACTTCATTTTGAGCTATGCCTGGTGCTGCTCCTGGTATGCCCTCCTGCACTCTTCATTGAACTAGGGTTGGTCTCCTGGCTTGATGGTAATGGTAGAGTGGGGGATATGCCGGGCCATGAGGTTACAGATTATGGTTGAGTACAATTCTGCTGCTGCTGATGGCCCACAGCACCTCATGGATGCCCAGTTTTGCATTGCTAGATCTGTTCTAAATCTATGCCATTTAGCATGGTGGTAGTGCCACACAACACGATGGATGGTATCCTCAATGTGAAGGCGGGACTTCGTCTCCACAACAACTGTGCGGTGGTCACTCCTACCAATACTGTCATGGAGAGATGCATCTGCGGCAGGCAGATTGGTGAGGAAGAGGTCAAGTATGTTTTCCTCTCTTGTTGGTTCCCCCACCACCTGCCGCATACCCAGTCTAGCGGATATGTCCTTTAGGACTTCGCCAGCTCGGTCAGTAGTGGTGCTACCGAGCCACTCTTGGTGATGGACATTGAAGTCCCCCACCCAGAGTACATTTTGTGCCCTCGCCACGCTCAGTGTTTCCTCCAAGTGCTGTTCAACATGGAGGAGTACTGACTCATTAGCTGAGGGAGGGCGGTAGGTAGTAATCAGCAGGATATTTCCTTGTTCATGTTTGACCTGATGCCATGAGACTTCATGGGGTCCAGATTTGATGTTGAGGACTCCCGGGGCAACTCCCTCCCTACTGTATACCACTATACCACCACCTCTGGTGGGTCTGTCCTGCCGTTGGGACAGGACATACCCAGGGATGGAGATGGCAGTGTCTGGGACATTGTCTGTCAGGTATGATTCCATGAATTGACACTGTCAGGCTGTTGCTTGACTAGTCTGTGGGACAGCTCTCCCAACGTTCGCACAAGCCCCCAGATGTTAATAAAGACAACTTTGCAGGGTCGACAGGGCTGGGTTTGCCGTTGTCGTTTCCGGTGCCAAGGTCGATGCCGGGTGGTCCGTCCGGTTTCATTCCTTTTTATTGACTTCGTAGCGGTTAGATACAACTGAGTGTCTTGCTAGGCCATTTCAGAGGGCATATAAGAGTCAACCACATTGCTGTGGGTCTGGAGTCACATGTAGGCCAGACCAGGTAAGGACAGCAGATTTCCTTCCCTAAAGGACATTAGTGAACCAGATGGTTTTTTACAATAATTGACAATGGTTTCGTGGTCATTATTGGACTAGCTTTTAATTCCAGATTTATTAATTGAATTTAAATTCCAACTTCTGCTGTGGTGGGATTTGAACCCATGTCTCCAGAGCAATACCCTGGGTCTCTGGGTTACTAGTCCAGTGACAATACCACTACATCACCACCTCCCCCTGTGGGAGAATCTAGAACCAGGCATCAATGTTTAAAAATAAAGGATCTCCCATTTAAAAATTCTTTCTCTCAGAGGGTTGTGAGTCTTTGGAACTCTTTTCCTCATAAGTCAGTGGAAGCAGTCTTTGAATATTTTTAAGGCAGAGGTAGATAGATTCTTGATAAGCAAGGGGATTAAAGGTTATTGGGGGTAGGCAGGCATGTGGAGTAATCAGTTCAGTCATTAAATTATTGCGTGGTGGAGCAGGCTCGAGGGCCTACTCCTGCTCCCATGAGCTTCTTTTTTTACCACTGACAAATTTCAGCACCATTTAAGTGGACATCATGTTCCTTCTCTCAAAATGGGACACTTCACACTTCGCTCTACTGAATTTCATTTGCCACTCTACACACCTGTTTCTGTATTATGCAACAGTCCTCCATATTATTAGCTCTCCCATCAATTTTGAATCATCTGCAAATCTCAACACCATCGAGTCACTTGTACATGCACCTTATTGAAGGTCTTTTGGAAGGTCGAATTTGAATGCAGAATACAGGCTTAAAGACAGGATTCTTGGCAGTGTGGAGGAACAGAGGGATCTTGGTGTCCACGTCCATAGATCCTTCAAAGTTGCCACTCAAGTTGATAGGGTTGTTAAGAAGGCGTATGGGGTGTTGTCTTTCATTAACAAGAGGATTGAGTTGAAGAGCCGCGAGGTTATGCTGCAGCTCTATAAAGCCCTGGTTCGACCACACTTGGAATATTGTGTTCAGTTCTGGTCGCCTCATTATAGGAAGGATGTGGAAGCTTTAGAGAGGGTGCAGAGGAGATTTACCAGGATGCTGCCTGGACTGGAGGGCATGTCTTATGAAGAAAGGTTGAGGGAGCTAGGGCTTTGCTCATTGGAGCAAAGAAGGATGAGAGGTGACTTGATAGAGGTGTACAAGATGATGAGAGGCATAGATAGAGTGGATAGCCAGAGACTTTTTCCCAGGGCGGAAAGGGCTATCACCAGGGGGCATAATTTTAAGGTGATTGGAGGAAGGTTTAGGGGAGATGTCAGAGGTAGGTTCTTTACTCAGAGAGTGGTGGGTGCGTGGAATGCACTGCCAGCGGTGGTAGTAGAAGCAGATACATTAGGGACATTTAAGCGACTCTTGGATAGGTACATGGATGACAGTAGAATGAAGGGTATGTAGGTAGTTTGATCTTAGAGTAGGTTAAAGGGTCGGCACAACATCGTGGGCCGAAGGGCCTGTACTGTGCTGTACTGTTCTATGTTCTATGTTCTATGTAAGTCCACGTATACCACATTTATTGCATTGCCCTTGTCTGCTCATTCTGTTACAATTGCAAAGAATTCAATATGGTTTGGTAAACACGATCTTTTTACGAGTCTGTGCTAACTATTTTTTATTATGTTGTCTGCCTTTAGATATTTTGTTATCTGATCATTTCGCAAAATTTCTGGTATCTTTCTTACTGCTGATCTTAAGCGAACATGTCTATAGTTCCCTGGATTTGTTCTTTCTCCCCTTTTAGAGATAGAAATTATATTTAATCATTTGTTGATACAGAACTTGAGAATCGCTGAAATTAGAGACTGGTCGTCGAAGCTTTTTGTCTTGCACTCATCAGGACAATCCATAAGAATACCGATGTAAGGGAAAACAACAACTTTAAAAGAGATAGATTGCTATTTTGCCCAACCATTTGTATCCTGTAATAGCTGTTAACTCATCCCCAGTTACAAATGTGCAGTTCCTGGACATTATGATATCATCACCATCATCATCAAGAACTAAACAAACACTGGGGCCAGATTTTATTCTGAGGATGGGTGGATGTTGGGGGCAGAGCCTGCCTCAGCCCTCCGTTGGAGCCTGGTTGCAATTTAATGGTGGGAAGCCAATAAACTGCTCATCATCGGGGACATCTTTCCTTTAAGGAACGTGCTCCTGCCTTCAGAGCTGCTGGCCAATCAGAGGGCCAACTGCTCAGCCATGCCAGCAGCGCCACTGGGAGCAGTGGCCACTGCTGGTCCTGCAGGAGGCCCTGGAAAGGAGCGGAGTGATGAAGACCCTGGGAGAGGTAGGTGGGTTCAAGGTTGCTGGGCAGGACCCTGGTGGGGAAGGGGGTGTGTTAGTGAGGGTTGGGGGTGTCTTCTGGGAGGGGTGGCCTTTGCCGCCGGTGCGGCTCTCCAGAGGCCCTGGATTACGCCCAAAGGAGAGACCACCCCCCCCAACGCTACTAGGTAGAGCTATCCAATTAATTCCACTTCCCTGCTCTTTCCCCATAGCCCTGCAGATTTTTGCCTTCAAACATTCATCCAATTCCTTTTGAATGTTATTATTGAATCTTCTTCCACTACCATTTCAGGCAGTGCATTCCAGATCGTAACAACTCGCTGCGTAAAGAAAGTTCTCATCATATCGCCGCTGGATTATTTACCAATTATTTTAAACCTGCGTCCTCTGGTTACTAACCTTCTTCCCGTGGAACCAGATTCTCCTTATTTGCTCTTGATTTTGAACACCATTATTAAATCTCTCCTTAACCTTCTCTGTTAAATATACACTTCAGAAAATAATCTTTATCGGACTCTGTAACAAAGTTTTTCAAACACTTCCAGCTCACACAGTACAGTACTTGGCCTCACATCATTTCTTCTTTGGAGGGGTTGATTACCACCATGATAATTTGTTTATTTCTATACCCAGAGGATGGAGAAGTACAGCGATTACAGAGCTGAACAAACCAGCTCCAGATGTTGTCAATAATGCTCTAATTATTAATCAGCCACTAAATTGGATACTTAATTCTCCATTATGTGGTTCCACATTCATAG
This sequence comes from Heterodontus francisci, assembly GCF_036365525.1. Lineage (NCBI taxonomy): Eukaryota > Metazoa > Chordata > Chondrichthyes > Heterodontiformes > Heterodontidae > Heterodontus > Heterodontus francisci. Next base: position 29,742,715 of record NC_090374.1, on the reverse strand, counting down.
ATAATGAAAAGACACAGCCCACATGGTAGTTGACTGGCTGCAATTCCTAGCAGTCTTGTGTCCTGAGAGCCCTATCTTCGATTTGTTCTTGGAACGTGGGCAATATGGGTAATGCAGTATTTATTGCCCTTGCCTCATTGTTTTGAGCGCAGTAAGAGTCAACGGTGTAATTTGGGACAGGGGCTGTAGCAAGAAGGACTCAATTATATCATGTATACTGAGACCAAAGGCGAAACTGCAGCTGAATTTTATGGGCCCCTTCAGGGACAGGAAAGAATTTGGGGGAGGAAGCCATAAAGTTGCGTGACAAGGTAGGGGATGGAGTTCCTGTTGCCTTCCCAATGCCTTTGAGTTTAGTCTGGAACAGGGAAGGCCGAGAATGCCTTTCCCGCCCCAGGTCAATTGAGGCCCTTAAGTGGACAATTAATGGTCACTTATGGACCACTTTCTGTCTCCACCTCAATGTTGTTGAAGGCGGAGGGACCTGCCGCCCCAGGGCGATACAGGCAGGTAAATTGCCTGCCCGCCGTGGAATAGTACCAGGGATCTGGCGGAGGTCCAATCTGGCCCAGTATCTTTTCGTTAATGGTTCTTTTTGAGTCTGGCATTTATTTTTGCAGGGGCAACCATTCAGATTAATTCAAATATTAATTTGTATCTTCCTCTGTCCACATAGTTCATCTGATTCTGGATCTGAAAAGAGAGAAAGAGAAATAACGAACTTGCATTTAGGTAGTGCCTTATTCTTTCTCTCTGAGATATTCCAAAACACGACAAGTACAATGAATTGCATCGAAGGTAAGTCACTGCTGTTTTGTCAGAAAAACTGGCAGATATTTTGCTCACGGTGTGATCCGATGAACAGCTAGTTACTGCGTGACTGTTTATCCTGTTTTTGCTGGTGTTATTTAAGGGAGAAATATTGGCCAATACCCTGAGGGATATGTCAAGACTGGCTAATTCATCAAGTCGGTCCCTTCTTGACATGGCACAGCCTACACGTACCACCAACCCACCCACCCTCAGTCATATAATCTCCTGGGAGGTTCATAAACTAAAGAAAAAGAAGCTTTAGACCAATATGAGAAATCCCTCATACAAAAGAAAAATACTGCAGATGCTGGAAATCTGAAATAAAAACAGAAAACACTGGAAATACTCAGCAGGTCGAGCAGCATCTCTGAAGGGAGAGTTAATGGGTGGGATCTTATCCCCCTGAAAAGTAATCGCTGGTTGGGTTCATTTCCCTGTCCCAACACTGCACTTTGCAGGCAGCATACCTGCTGGCAAGATCTTATGGGAAGTGGCCTCCTGATTGACCGCCTCCGTGTCCAACGTCCAAATAAGGATGCTGGGAAAGTGTCTGAGGCTTTAGGCCCAATCAGGGCATGGTGGCGTAGTGGTAATATCACTATACTAGTAACCCAGAGCCCCAGGCTAAGGCTCTGGGGACATGAGCTCGATCCCACAATGGCAGATGATGGAATATGAATTCAATTAATAAATCTGGAATTATAAGCTAGTCTAGTGGTGACCATGAAACCATTGTCAATTGTTGTAAAAACCCATCTGGTTCACTAATCTCCTTTAGGGAAAGAAATCTGCCATCCTTACCAGGTCTGGCTACATGTGACTCCAGACCCACAGCAATGTGGTTGATTCTTAAATGCCTTGTGAAATGTTTCAGTAAGCCACTCAGTTGTAGCAAACTGCTACAGAGTCCAAGAAACATAATGAAACCGGAGGGACCACCAGGCATCGACCTCGGCAATGGAAACGGAAACGGCAAACACAGCCCTGTCGACGTTGCAAAGTCCTCCTTACTAACATCTGGGGGCTTGTATCAAAATTTGGAGAGCTGTCCCACAGACTAGTCAAGCAACAGCCTGACAGTGTCAATTCATGGAATCATACCTTACAGACAATGTCCCAGACACCACTATCACCATCCCTAAGTATGTCCTGTCCCATCGGCAGGACAGACCAATCAAAGGTGGCGGCACAGTGGTATACAGTCAGGAGGGAATTACCCTGGGAATTCTCAACATTGACTCTGGTCCCCATGGCGTCTCATTGCAAGAGGTCAAACATGGATAAGGAAACCTCCTGCTGATTACCACCTACCGCCACCCGCGACCCCCCGCCACTGCCCCCCCGCACCCCTCGGCTGATGAATCAGTGCTTCTCCATGTTGAACACCAATTCGAAGAAGCACTGAGGGTAGCAAGAGCACAAAATGTACTCTGGGTGAGGGACTTCAATGTCCATCATTAAGAGTGGCTATGTAGCAGCACTACTAACCTAGCTGGCCAAGTCCTAATGGACATAGCTGCTAGACTGGGTCTGCGACAGGTGGTGGGGGAACCAACACGAGGGAAAAACATACTTGACCTCGTCCTCACCAATCTGTCTGCCGCAGATGCTTCTGTCCATGACAGTATTGGTAGGAGTGACCAGCGCACAGTCCTTGTGGAGACAAAGTCCTGTCTTCACATTGAGGGTACCCACCATTGTGTTGTGTGGGATAGATTTTGAACAAATCTAGCAACTCAAAACTGGGAATCTATGAGTTTCTGTGGGCCATAAGCAGTAGCAGCATCAGAATTATATTCAACCACAATATGTAACCTCATGGCCCGGCATATCCCCCACTCTACCTTTACCATCAAGCCGGGGGACCAACCCTGGTTCAATGAAGAGTACAGGAGAGCATGCCAGGAGCAACACAGGCATACCTAAAAATGAAGTCTCAGCCTGGTGAAGCTACAACCCAAGACTATTTGCATGCCAAACAACATATGCAGCATGCAATAGGCAGGGCTAAGTGATCCCATAACCATTGGATCAGATGTAAACTCTGCATCCAATTGTGAATGGTGGTGGACAATTAAACAACTCACTGGAGAAGGTGGCTCCACAAATATCCCCATCCTCAATGATGGGGGAGCCCAGCACATCAGTGCAAAAGATAATGCTGAAGCATCTGCAACAATCTTCAGCCAGAAGTGCCGAGTGGATGGTCCTCAGCATCACAGATGCCAGTCTTCAGCCAATCCGATTCACTCCATGTGATATCAAGAAATGACTGAAAGCACTGGATACTGCAAAGGCTATGGGCCCTGACAATATTCCGGCAATAGTACTGAAGACCTGTGCTCCAGAACTTGCCGCACCCCTAGCCAAGCTGTTCCAGTACAGCTACAACACTGGTATCTCCCCGGCAATGTGGAAAATTGCCCAGGTATGTCCTGCATACAAAAAGAAGGACAAGTCCAACCCGGCCAATTACCGCCCCATTAGTCGACTTTCAATCATCAGTAAAGTGATGGAAGGTGTCATCGATAGTGCTGTCAAGTGGCACTTGCTTAGCAATAACCTGCTCAGTGACGTTCAGTTTTGGTTCTGCCACTCAGCTCCTGATCTCATTACAGCTTTGGTCCAAACATGAACAAAAGAGCTGAACTCAAGAGGTGAGGTGAGAGTGACTGCCCTTGAGCTCAAGGAAGCATTTGATTGGGTATGGCATCAAGGAGCATGAGCAAAACTGGAGTCAATGGGAATCAGGGGGAAAACTCTCTGCTGTTTGGAGTCATACCTAGCGCAAAGGAAGATGGTTGTGGTTATTAGAGACCAATCATCTTAGTCCCAGGACATCACTGCAGGAGTTCCTCAGGGTAGTGTCCTAGGCCCAACCATCTTCAGCTGCTTCATCAATGACCTTCTTGCAATCATAAGGTCAGAAGTGGGAATGTTCACTGATGATTGCACAATGTTTAGCACCATTCATGACTCCTCAGATACTGAAGCAGCCCATGTCCATTTGCAGCAAGACCTGGCCAACATCCAGGCTTGGGCTGTTTAGTGGCAAATAACATTCGTGCCACACAAGTGCCAGGCAATGACCATCTCCAACAAGAGACAATATAACCATCTCCTCTTGTCATTAACATTGCTGAATCCCCCATTATCAATATCCTGGGGGTCACCACTGACCAGAAACTGAACTGGACCAGCCATATAAATGCTGTGGCTACAAGAACAGGTCAGTGGTTGGAAGTTCTTCAGTGAGAAACTCATCTCCTGACACCCAATGCCTGTCCACAATCTACAAGGCACAAACATTCTCCACTTGCCTGGATGGTTGCAGCTCCAACAACACTCAAGAAGCTCGACACCACCCAGGGCAAAGCAGCCCGCTTGATTGGCACCTCATCCACACCTTCAACATTCACTCCCTCCACCACTGACGCATCGTGGCAGCAGTGTGCACCATCTACAAGATGCACTGCAGCAACGCACCAAGGCTCCTTCAACAGCATCTTCCAAACCTGCGACCTCTACCACCTAGAAGGACAAGGGCAACAGATGCATGGGAACACCACATCCTGCAAGTTCCCCTCCAAGGCACACTCCATCCTGACTTGGAGCCTTATCACCTTTCCTTCACTGACGCTGGGTCAAAATCCTGGAACTCCCTTCCTAACAACACTGTAGGTGTATCTACATCCCAAGGACTGCAGCGGTTCAAGAAGGCGGCTCACCACCACCTTCTCAAGTGTAATTTACTATGGGGAATAAATGCTAGCCTAGCCAGTGATGCCCACATCCCATTAACAAGAAAAAAGAAGCTCTACTGGCAGAGGTGGACGCTGCCGCTGTAGGAGGGGGAATGTGAGGGTGCCTCCACTTTGAGCTGCCCTCTGAATAGGTTTCTTTTTTTTTAAATAAATTGTGGCTACAGCTGCCAGACCACCCCCGTGGAGGGTAATCCCTCCTCAAGATGGCCTGTTGCTGCAGCTGTGGCCTGCTGTTCCATTCAGATCTGGTAAAGGTCTGGAACTAACAGTTCCTGACAGCGTTCCCAATCTGTCCCTAAGTAGGCCCTTAATTATTTAGATTGGCTGCCGCTGCTGCCAGCAAGAGCGGCCGGAGGCGGGAATGCGTCAACCCGCCAAACCGACGCCCTCACGTCCTATTTTCCTCCTGGAGCAGCCTTCACAGCTGCCTCAGTTCTGATGAAAGGTTATCGTCTGAAATGTTAGCTCTAGGCTGAATTTTCTCGGTAACGGTGAAGTCCTGCCACTGAGGCTGAAAGCAGAAGCTGACCCCACTTTGGCCGGCAATATGACCCTGGGGTGCCATATTGCTGCTGCTATCCAGTTATGGATGGATGCCTGCTCCCAAGAGCTGCTGTCCTCAGCAGCGTCACTGCTATCAGTGGCCAGTGCTGAGGCTGCAGCTCCAGGGAGAGGGTGCCTCAATGGTCAGGTGCCCTCGAAGACAGTTGAGCTGGGTTGGGGGATGCCTGAGCCAAACAATCACGTCCTGGAGATCCGGGGTGGGGTGGGGGGGTGAGTTGTGGTGCAGCGGTGATGATGGCATTGCCGCAGGGATGGCCATTGCTTCTGCGGAAGTTCTCTGTGGGCCTTGAAATGCCCATAAAGGAGGGACCCCTGCGAAACCCGCTGGGAAGGTGCCTGGGTTTACCTGGCGGTCTCCCCACATGGCGGCAGACCCTCCTGATACAGGAGAAATGATTGTGGATGCGTGAAGTCACTCCAGATTGGCCACTTAAGTAGCTCAATTGACAGCCAAGTGGGTGAAACACAGAAACATAGAAAATAGGAGCAGGAGTAGGCCATTTGGCCCTTCGGGCCTGTTCCGCCATTCAAAAAAGATCATGGTTGATCATCTAATTCAGTACCCTGTTCCCACTTTCTCCCCATATCCCTTGATCCCTTTGGCATTAAGAAACATCTCTATCTCCTTCTTGAATATATTTAATGACTTGGCCTCCACTGCCTTCTGCAATAGAGAATTCCACAGGTTCACCACCCTCTGAGTGAAAATAATTTCTCCTCATCTCGGTTCTAAATGGCATACCTCATATCCTGAGACTATTCTGGAGTCCAGACCCTGATTCTGGACTCTCCAGCCATCGGGAGCATCCTCTCTGCATCTAGCCTGTCTAGTCCCGTTAAGAATTTTATAGGTTTCGATGAAATCCCCTCTCATTCTTCTAAATTCTAGTGAATATAGGCATAGTCGACCCAATCTCTCCTCATACGTCAATCCTGCCATCCCAAGAATCAGCCTAGTAAATCTTCTTTGCACTCCCTCCATGGCAAGATCATCCTTCCTCAGATAAGGAGACCAAAACTGCACACAATACTCCAGATGTTCTCTCACCAAGGCCCTGTATAACTGCAGTAAGACATCCTTGCTCCTGTGCTCAAATCCTCTTGCAATGAAGGCCAACATACCATTTGCCTTCCTGATTGCTTACTGCATTCAGCGACTGGTGTACAAGAACACCCAGGTCTCATTGCACCTCCCCCTTTCCCAATCTATCACCATTCAGATAATAATCTACCTTTCTGTTTTTACAACCAAAGTGGATAACCTCACATTTATCCACCTTGTACTGTATCTGCCATGCATTACCCACTCACCCAACTTATCCAAATCACATTGGAGCCTCTTTGCATCCTCCTCACAGCTCACGTTCCCCCCCAGTTTTGTATCATCTGCAAACTTGGAAATGTTACATTTAGTTCCCTCACCCAACTCATTAATATATATTGTGAAAGCTGGGGCCCAAGCACTGATCCCTGCGGTGCCCCACTAGTCACTGCCTGCCACCCGGCAAAAGATCCATTTGTACCTACTCTCTGTTTCCTGTCTGTCAACCAATTCTCAGTCCATGCCAATATATTACCCCCAGTCCCATGTGCTTTAACTTTGCACACAAACCTCTTATGTGGGACCTTATCAAAAGCCTTCCAAAAATTCAAATACACCACATCCACTGGTTCTCCCTTATCTATTCTACTGGTTACATCCTCAAAAAACTCCAGTTGATTTGTTAAGCATGATTTCCCTTTCGTAAACCCATGCTGACTTTGCCCAATCCCGTTTATGCTTTCCAGGTGTTCTGCTATCACATCCTTTATGATAGACTCTAGCATTTTCCCCACTACTGATGTAAGGCTAACTGGTCTGTAATTCTCTGTTTTTTCTCTCCCTCTTTTTTTAAATAGTGGGGTTACGTTTGCCATCCTCCAATCTGTAGGAACTGCTCCAGAGTCTATAGAATTTTGGAAGATGACCACCAATGCATCCACAATTTCCAAGGCCACTTCCTTTAGTACTCTGGGATGTAGATGATCAGACCCTGTGGATTTGTCAGCCTTTAACCCCATTAATTTCCCTCGCACTATTTTTTTACTAATACTGATTTCCTTCAGTTCCTCCCTCTCATTAGACCCTCAGTTCCCTAACTTTTCTGGGAGGATTTTTGTGTCCTCCTTTGTGAAAACAGAACCAAAGTATGTGTTTAATTGCTCTGCCATTTCTTTGTTCCCCATTATAATTTCCTCCGTTTCTGAAGACATTTGTCTTCACTAATCTTTTTCTTTTCACATATTTATGGAAGCTTTTACAGTCAGTTTTTATGTTCCCTGCAAGTTTGCCCTCATACTCTATTTCCCCCACTTAATCAACCTCTTTGTCTTCCTTTGCTGAATTCTAAACTGCTCCCGGTCCTCAGACTTGCTCCTTCTTCTGGCAATTATATATGCCTCTTCTTTGGATCTAATACTATCCCTAATTTCTTTTGTAAGCCACAGTTGAGGCACCTTTCCAGTTTTATTTTTGCACCAGACAAGAATGAATAATTGTTGTAATTCATGCAGATGTTCTTTAAATATTATCCATTGCCTATCCACCATCAACCCTTTTAGTAAAGTTCCCCAATCTACCATTGCCAACTTGCTCATACCATCGTATTTAGATTTACCTTTATTTCGATTCAGGACCCGAGTTTCAGGGTGGCTGCCTCATCACCTTTCCCACTGCTGGCAATATGGCATGGCGGTGGGAAGACATTGGACTTCCCTCACGACGCCTTCCCCCGCCATATTACCAGGCTTCCCGCCTCCCAGCCCATCTCCAGTGGGCTGGGAAAATTCAGCCCTGTCTCTCTCTCCACAGATGTTGCCTAAACTGCTGAGTATTTCCAGCATTTTCTGTTTTTAGATTTTATTATTGAGAAATCCATCTCTGACTCCCAAAGGCAATTACATAAGCTCCAAGAGACTGCAACAACCAATACATTCATCAATACGAGCCTCACCTACCTTCCATAACTTGAGATGTATTTCACCTATAGAAACTGATCTAGTTCTCTTTTGAGGAGAATCCATATTGACCATATATTCGGTGGTCTATAAAAAGAAATGTTTCCTTGTCTGCAACCTAACTGTTCTTTTTACTAGTCCTTCCCTTCCTTTCTAGCCCAAATATCTTGTCCACCTTACAGAATCATATCTCCATCATCTTAAAGGCCTCAATCACATCCCCCAAAGTCTACTTTTCTCTAATGAGAAAAATAACATTCCCTGAGCCTATTCTGATAATTAAGTGCCTTCAGCCTGAGGTATTAATTTTGTGGCTGTTCTCTGGACCTTCTCCAGAGTCTCAATATCCCTCGGCATATGAGGTCACCAAAAGCTGAGACAGTACTCAAGATGGAACCAAAGCAGAGTCTTATAAAAGATACAAGTTGTTGTATTTGGTTTTTATTTACTATACTTTCCAAAATCCTATTTGTGTGCTTTACAGGTTTGCAACATTAAACATGATCCATCAGTGTTTCATGAACAATGACGCCAGTTATCTCCCCTGCACCATTGCCTTTAGCTGGTAACGCTGCATGGTATGTACATGCCTGGAATTACTGAGAGCTCATGCATAACCATTGCATTTATCAATATTGATGGACATCAGCCACCTTTGGACACCATTTCGCCTGTCTACCGAAATCAACAGGCAGTCTATTTATATATAATATAAAATAAAAACAAGAAATGCTGGAAACACTCAGCAGGTCTGGCAGCATCTGTGGAGAGAGAAGCAGAGTTAACGTTTCAGGTCAGTCACCCTTCTTCAGACCTGCTGAGTGTTTCCAGCATTTCTTGTTTTTATTTCAGATTTCCAGCATCCGCAGTATTTTGCTTTTAATTTAGTGTTTAATTCACTGCCACTTCTCTTCCAGATCTCCTTCTCTCTCCACAGATGCTGCCAGACCTGCTGAGTGTTTCCAGCATTTCTTGTTTTTATTTCAGATTTCCAGCATCTGCAGTATTTTGCTTTTAATTTAAGGCAGTCTATTTAGTTTGACCAAAGTCTTAACTCCCATAGACATCTCCCTGCTTATCTGCAAGCAGTGCCAGGGGATTTTTAAGGCTGTCTTGGTTTAATGATGGAACCTCCAACAATGCAGCACACCCTCAATACTGCAGTGGGCTGTCAGCCCACTTTGTGTGCTCAAGTCTTGGAGTGGGCCAAGTCAAGAAGAGGGAATCAGTTTCCTGCATCTTGCAGTTACTGCAACCAAAAGGATAGTAATACTGGTTCTCCACTGCATGGAATTGTGTATCTATTAATTGTACGATGTTATTGCTGTCACCATTCTCAATGGTATTGACTTGTTTCTTGAACTTTTTAAAGCAATGTAGGTTATTTATTGTTGATTTCTCAACAAAGTTAGTAAATTTGTCAACATTTGTCAACACTTGAATATTGTGGATAAAATTGTTTAGAAAGCATTTATTGTAAATGCTTAATGAATTTAGCAGGTAATGTAAATGAATCTAGATTGGCAAATGTTTTGCTTTTTGGCAGTCAGACTGTTACAACCGGGTGAGGAAGGGTCTCAGGCTCCCCTCTTGCCCCTTTCTGGTTTGGCCATAACAAGGTTTATCTTTTAAAACACAGTGATTATTAGTTTATCCTCTGAGTGAGCCCCAGGCTCACTGCACTCTAATTGTAATTACAAATGAACCAATCAGACAGGTTTTCTTAGGTTTAAACAAGAAACATGTAAGTTTATTAGCCTTATCACTCTAACTCAGTTAAAATTATTAAAATACGCAACGCAACCACGCGTGCATGCACACAAGAGAAACACACACACAATAGATACAGAGCGGGAGAAAGAATTGGGAAAGGGGGGGGGGTGGAGTTGAAGTAGAGTTGGCAATAAATGGAATACAGGTACTGTCTTTTGTGTCTTTGATGTAAAGTCCTTGGTTGAAGTTGAGGTCTTGGGCCTGGGTGCACAATTTCCAACTTGCTTTTCTGGTACCAGAAGACCAAAGATATGCTTTGTCTGTAGTCTTGAAGTGTAAAAACAACTACCGTGGACTTTGCTGGAGAGAGAGAGACAGAGAGAGAGACAGAGAAAGGGAGGTCTTCTTTCTGCCAGCCCTGTTGTAGGCTCTTTTCTTTCAGTGTGGCACAATTCAAAAGGCCCCCAGTCTAGCCAGCAGGTAGATCATGTGACCATCTCTTTGTTTGAAACAGCATCTTCTGGGAGGGTTGTTGGATTTCAAAGCTTTCCAGACACACTCAGAGGGGGTGGTGGGGGGGGGGGGGGGGGGGGGGGGGGTGGAGTTCTGACTCTTACACAGATAAAGAATATTGATTATTGCCATTACCCAGCCCAATCTTGTTAAATGAACTAGTGAGCACTCCCATTGTCTCTCTATTCAACTATCTCTCAGAATGCAAAAGCTTTCAGCTGTTCAGCTCTGTTTTTTAAACAAGTTCTTTGCAATGTCCAGTAATAAAGGTTCAAGTAGTGTCCCATATGGCAAAGTTAATATGTTTCCATTTGGCAGGTGTGATTTCCATCATACAGACCAATTTCTTGTCCCTTTTATATGAAATCTTTAATTGTGTTGCTGTTGTATAGAAACGTCACCACACCGCACTGTAGGAGATTAACAAAATCAGATAGCAACACTTTATTGCCATTCACTTCCTTTTGCCTGAGTGTGAAAGTAAACTTTTAGTTCACAACTGCCTATCATTCAGGTTTACTCTCCCAGTGCAGTACTGAGGGAGTGCTGCACTGTTGGATACACCATCTTTTGGATGATCCTTTAAACCAACACCCTATCTGCCCTCTCTGATAAATGTAAAAGATTCCATGGCACTATACGAAGAACAGCAGAGGAAATCACCCTCTGCCCAATATATATCTATCAAGTGCCAACATTACTAAAAGACCAGTTGGCTGGTCATATCACATTACTGTTTCTGGGATCATATTGGGCTGAATTTTGTGCTGACAGTGGGCCTCCCAGTGCCAGGCCATTTGGAGCCCTCTCCTCCTGGCACGATTGTATGGCGCAAAGCCAATTAACAGCTCGGCACCAGGAATGCCACTCCTTTAAAGACGGGGATCCTGCCTCCAAGAGCTGCCGGCCAATCACAGGGCTGGCAGCTCAGTAGTATTGATAGCACCACCGGGACCGCTGGCCACTGCTGGTATGGCAAGAGGCCTTGGATCCAGGCCCAGCGCTGGAGCCCGTACCCAAAGTGAGTAATGCGGGGTTTACGGGACCGGACCAACAGTCCCTAGTGATGGGGGGGGGGGAGGGTGACCGTTTAGTGCAGGGTGTGGGGGGTGTTTGAGGGAGGTGAAGTTCTTCCCGGTGGGGGCCCTCCCTGCGCAACAGATTAGCCATGGAGGAGGCCCCCCCCCAACCAAGCTCACAGGGAGATCATCTTGCTTTACTGGGTGACCTCTCCACTCGGCTCCCGATCAAATTCTATGGGTCCCCTGCCTTCGAACCCATCTCTGGGGGTAGGAGGGAGGGCATAAAATTCAGCTTATTGTACGTCAATTGGCTGCTGTGTTTCCCTACATATGCTTCAAAAAGTACTTCATTGTCTGCAAAGCACTTTGGCATATGTCCTTTTGGGAAATATTTTGACATATGTCCTGAGGTCATGAAAGATGCTATAGAAACCCAAGTACTTTCTTTCTATGAAGCATTATGAATACACAGATCAACGAAAAAAAAAGTCAGGATGAATGATTGTGGTTAAGTAATGGTCACTTCCTAAACTAACAAATTCACTGGTACAAAATTTGAGCCAATATACCAAACTAATTTAATCCTTACACTCCATCATCTCTGGTAATGCACTTAACATGGCAGCTGGGTTATTAAGATCATATTGAGCTTTGAAATGCAAGCGGTATATCAATAATGAACAGTACACAGCAGAGGAAATGGAAAACCCATGTCTGTTACAAGGCTTAATATAGTAAACTGGTGTAAATGTCTAAGTTTTCATTAATAGTGCAAAAGCCCCATGTCTTATCTGTATGATGCGCAGTTCATATGTAAAGCATTGGATGTCCTTAAGTATTACGACTGAGAAAACATCAATGATTGCAGTCTAATCATTGGCTGTCAATGTGGAGAGGGAAGAGATTTGGTTTGTATTTGGATTAATCCGTGTCTCATTTTGAAATGAAGCTTGTGCCAGCTTGACAACATGTCGACTTTGTTTTTCTGAAAGTTCTGGTTCTGAATACTGGATTTTGAGGTGGTAACCAGATGTAGTGCTAATGGAGTAATGCGTTGCCAAATGAGACCTGAAACTATGAAAGCCTGCATGTTGTGAAGCACCTTCTTGGTTTCCACCCTAAACCTGACCTTCACAGCTCTGAACTTTCTACAGGTTTATTTTCTCCTTCACTAGATACTTCTGTAAGGTCACTTGTGAAACATTTCAAGACTGAAAGTATTAACTCATTCCTCCTTGCTCTCCATCTCTGACATTAGGGTTCAGTCTCATTGCTCTGCCCCACATGGACTATGAGGTCTCGATGGCCCGTGTATGCTGTGACAATCAGACTGCTCACAGATGTGGCCCGACCAGGATGGTACCAAGGCTCCTTAGACAGCACCTTCCAAACACATGACCTCTACCACCTAGAAGGACAAGGGCAGCAGATGCATGGGAGCACCACCACCTGCAAGTTCCCCTCCAAGCCACACGCCATCCTGACTTAGAACTATATTGCCGTTCCTTCACTGTTGTTGGGTCAAAATCCTGGAACTCCCTTCCTAACAACACTGTGCATGTACCTGCCCCACATGGACTACAATGGGTCAAGAAGGCCACCTTCTCAAGAGCAATTAGGGATGTGCAATAAATGCTGGCCTAGCCAATGACACCCACATCCTATGAACAAATAAAAAAAAGGACACAGCAACAACAACAGCAACTTGCATTTATGTAGTATCTTTAATGAAATAAAACATCCCAAGGCACTTCACAGCAGCATGAAGAAATTAAATTTGTTTTTGAGCCACATAAGGAGATATTAGGGTAGATGACCAAAAGCTCGGTTATACAGGTAGGTTTTCTGGAGCGTCTCAAAGGAAGAAAGCGAGGTAGAGAGACAAAGAGTTTTAGTGAGAGAATTCCAGAGCTTAGGGCCCAGGAAGCTGAAGGCACAGCCACCAACTGTAGAGCGATTAAAATCAGGGATGCTCAAGAGGCCAGAATTAGAGGAGCGCAGATATCTAGGAGGGTTGTGGCGCTGGAGGAGATTACAGAGATAGGGGAGGGGAGAAGCCAAGGAGGGATTTGAAAAGAAGGATGAGAATTTTAAAATTGATGCATTGCTTAATTGGAGTGATGGATGAATGGGTCTTGTTGCAAGTTAAGATACAGGCAGCAGTTTTTGATGGTATCAAATTTACAGAAGGTAAAACGCAGAGGGCCATCCAATAGTGCTTTGGAATAGTCAAGTTCAGAGGTGACAAAGGCACGAATGAGGGCTTCAGCAGTATTTGAACTGAAGCAGAGTGGAGTTGGGCAATATTACGGAGGTGGAAATAGGCAGTCTTAGGGATGGTGCTGATATGTGGTTGGAAGTTCATGCGGGGTCAAATATGCCACCAATATTATGAACAGTCTGGTTCATCTCAGACCGTTGCTAAGGAGAGGCATGGATTCGGTGGTTAGGGAGCGGAGTTTGTTGCAGAGACCGAAGAAAATGGCTTCAATCTTCCCAATACTTATTTGGAAGCTGTAGATAATCATCGAGTCAATACAACACAGAAGGATGCCATTCAGCCCATCGAATCCATGCCAGTTAGAAATTTAAGGAAGACTGACAAAACCTAAGCAATGTAATGCTGGCCCTTTCAGTTCTCAATTGGAATCCACTTCAGCTGCCTGTGGAGACAGAACAAAAAGTGGCATCAATCGGATCAGTGCTATAATAGGTTTCCACCCCCCCATTCTACTGCAGTAAAATGAGACACAGTACAGATTTCCAAAGCAGCCCTGTGAATTCAATTAAAATACAGTGCAAATGAAAGCAGTTGTCACAGCAGCACGGATTTCTGATGGATAATGACTTCTGTGTTGCTATGGTAGCAATTTAAAGGGCTTAGAAAGACCAACTGCTTTAAAGTCATCAAATGTTATTTTTGTATGGCAGTCCCAATAATAAAACCTAACAAGTTCTCAGATAAATAGCACCTGATCACATTTAGTCCTTTCTTTTATTGGTGCAATTTAATTCTTGAATGTTGATTTGTATTTGATGTCATTTTTCCCCAAACGTGTATTTTGTTTGAATATAGAGTGAAAGTTCCAAAATAGCCATTTAATGAATATTTGCGCCACTTGGCCAATAGGATTATTGTAATAAAGGGCTCCCTTTTTAATTTGCGTTTCAGGCGAGTTTTGCTCAGCTGACCCTGGAGGTTGAGGGTTCTTTTGCGAATATGCTGCTGAGGCAGATTGAAATGCCTGCTTGGCGGTGGAAGTGTCAAAGCAGCCTGTTATCAAAAAAAAACCCCAACGCCTCGAGTCACTTGGGCGTATGTGAGATTTCAGCAGCTTAGGAGCAATTTGTCATTCCAGATAAATCCCAATTGGAAAAAAAAATTTTTTTTTTGAAGTGTTTCATTTGTATTCAAATCATGTTTATTTAATATTCCTTATATTTATATATATATATCGCATCTTCATCAAAAGCATGTTTCTTCTGAAACCCTGGCAAAAGCAATATTGTTGGAGAGTTAGGGGAGACAGAAAGCTTTCACAAATATTGTATTTATGAAAGAAAATCATTGCTGGTTAAAGTGCTCTTGCTAAATCTACTGATGTATCATGGCAGGGACATAGTTGTAATGAGATGAATAAGTAAATGAAGACCATAATCAGAACCAGAATTCATGGGAAGTATTAAAAATGCGCAGAGATATTACACAGCTGGTGCTGAGATAATTTAAGTGAAAGCAATGTTGCCATGCTAAGGAGTAATTGAACATTTCACCATTTAATAATATGGAGGCTGAATGATCTTCTATCTGCTGATATTTCGAGTGCTGAATTGCACCAAAGGCAGTTAAATCATCACATCATACTTAGATGGTATTTTACCACTTTTGATATATTTCTCGAAAGTTTTTTTTTAACATCCATGCATATTTTGTGAGACTATTGTACATTTGATTACTTGCTGCTAGTGACAGGAACGCATTGCTGCAATAATATGGGTGTGCTTAAGCTGGGAGCAACAAGAATATAAGGCCAACCTGCAGTCCTTGCCTGTCTAGGAGCAATTTGCTGCTGCTGGCTTGTTTTACCTTTCTGGCCTATTTCCTGCTCCTGGGAAGTGCCTTGGGAATAGTGATTTGGAGAATGGGAATGCTTGTACTGTGTCAATATCCCAGAATGGACCCAAGATTGCCGTTTTTTTCCAATGCATTTAAATGGACACTTGATTTCAAGTGAGGGTGAAAGGATTATAAATTATGCTGATGCTGTACATTTTAGGCAATTCTAGGTGGAAGTCAACCATTCCACAATCAGATTAGGATTTGTCCGGTAGGTGCTTCACTTTATCAGGTCTATTTTGTGTGGTGTGCTGCATGCTGTGCAACTTGAGCAGGCAAACGTTTGCCCACCTTGAACTCAGTGAGATACAGTGCTGTGCCACGGCAGTAGAAAACAAAAGTCTCCAACTCCAACAGAGGATGAATCAGCATTAATAAAGCAACCGTGAAAGAAAATCTCATTCTCTCCCTTAGTTAAATGCATCCTTCATCATCAAGGAGAGATTTTATATATAACTGGGCTAGGTAAACTGCACCTGAGTAATATGACCCTATATGACATTTAGGGCTAATTCCACAATTCTGTGGAGAGCTTGAGTCAAAGAATTGAGGCTTAGATATTGTAGCCCAACCCCTTATGTGAGCACAGGCTCAATCCTATAGTTTTCGGAATTTCCTCTTCCCTGCCTCCAAGTGCTTCATATAGCATTTTAGGTGAATATGAACTAATTCAAAGATTGAGAAAAAAAATACCCATATTATGTAATTGAGCAATTTGTACAGGGGTGTCTGAATTGAGATAGTTCAAGGAGTTAATGAGATGCAAAATATAAAAGAATCTAATGATAATTTTTTGGTTCCTGCCTGGGCCACTCGGCTCCTGCCCTCATTAGCGCCTTTGTCCAAACATGGATAAGACAGCTGAAATCTCGTGGTGAGGTGAGAGTGACTGTCCTTGACATCAAGGCAGCATTTGACAAGTGTAGTATCAAAGTGCACCAGCAACATTGAAATAAATGGAAATCAGGGGAAAACTCTCCACCGGAATCTCCACTGGTTGGAGTCATACCTCGCACAAAGGAAGATGGTTGTGGTTGTTGGAGGCCAATCATCTCAGCCACATAACATGACTGCAGGAGTTCCTCAGAGTCATAGACCCAACCATCTTCAGCTACTTCATCAATGACCTTCCCTCCTACATAAGGTCAGAAGCAGTGATGTTCGCTGATGATCGCACAATGTTCAGCACCATTCGCGACTCCTCATATCCTGAAGCAGCCCATGTCCATATGCAGCAAGATCTGGACAACATCCAGGCTTGGTCTGATAAGTGGCAAGTAACATTCGTGCCACACAAGTGCCAGGCAATGACCATCTCCAACAAGAGAGAATATAACCATCTCCCCTTGACATTCAATGGCATTATCATCGCTGAATCCCCCACTATCAACATCCTGCCGGAAACCAGAAACTGAACTGTACCAGAAACTTAACTGGACCAGCCATATAAATACTATGGCTACAAGAACAGGTCACAAGCTGGGAATTCAACAGTGAGTAACCCACCTCCTGACTCCCCAAAGCCTCTCCACCATCTACAAGGTTCAAATCAGGAGTGTGATGGTATACTCTCCACTTGCCTGGATGGGTGCAGCTCCAACAAAACTCAAGAAGCTCGACACCATCCAGAACAAAGCGGCCCGCTTGACTGGCACCCCATCCATCACCTTCAACATTCACTCCCTTCACCACCGATGCACAGTGGCAGCAATGTGTACCATCTACAAGATGTACTGCAGCAACTCACCAACTGTCGCTGGGTCAAAGTCCTGGAACTCCCTCCCTAACAGCACTGTGGATGTACCCACCCCAGAAAGACTGCAACCATTCAAGAAGGTGACTGACCACCACCTGCTCAAGGACAATTAGGGATGGGCAACAACTTGCCAGTGATGCTCACCTCCCATGGACGAATAAAAAAATACATTCCAGCATTTTCTGATGCTCTTAAACAGCTTGGAAGTGAGATTTAGGAAAATGGAGCTCAGAAGCAAGAGTTTTGCGCCTCCTCTTTGTCCGCATTATGTAATGTAGAGAGAACGGGGTGAAATTTCCTGTGGGACCGTAATCAGTAAGTTACACCTGAAATTACACCCATCCATGCACCCATTTTTTGCCGATGTATAATTACACCCGAATTTCATGCCAATCTCTTTAACAAATGCCGGAATGTAAAAATATGCGCAAAAACAAATGGAAATCCACAATCGTGGCCTGAGGAAAGCACAGCATATATTCCCTCTTTAAGTATGAAAATTAAAGCTTCAAGCTATCTATTTATCATTTATGCACATTCGGCACAGCATGCTTCAGAACATGCAATCGTGAAAGCTTTTTCATTTTTAATCTGATTTATACTGACATCATAAAAAGACATTCACTGAAACAGAAGTAAACAGCAGGTCACAGTGAGGTTTAGTAAAAACAAAACCCGTTCCAAAATTGTGGTATGACTCCAGGAATTGACTTCATTTTCTGCTGCACCTAAAATTCTGAACTTCATTTCACACAATGGACTCGTGTACAGCTAACTAGTCGACCTAGGTATGGAACCATTATAATGAGCCGAGATGCATTTTGGTGCAGGGTTCAAGTTTGGGGGTAGCATCATTTTGTGGATTTCCGCATAATTATGCTCATTTTGGCGCCCGAGTTTGTTGAAATCTTCCAAGCTACGTATTAGCTTTGTATCTCAATGAGACGAGTCTCTCGGTACAAATAAACAAGAAAATCCACCTCGATCTTGCAATCTTCTACACAGAAAGCTCGGTGCTCACTTATTCATATCTAGAAACAGAGGAAATGGTAGCAAGTTAAATCATTTAGCACTGGGAGGTGTAAAACTTCCATCACGTTCCCAGGCATTTCATTTCTTCAAATGGATGCCGTGAGAGATGACATTATGCAGGAACACAGGGTCTGTATTAACATCATTTACTCATACTTCATAAGAGATTATAATATTTTTACAACCCAAGCGGCAAAAATAATTGAGCACAGAGGGCTCAAACTACAGAAATATGAAACAGCAGGGAGATGTGAATTACGATACAATAGGAACTGCTTCACTGTGGATTTGGTCGTCTTTCGTAGTGATAGGTGTAACGTTGCGTTTTGGGTTAAGGAGTAAATGATATTAAGTTTCCTGAGCCAAAGTTTTAATCCATCATGACCCCAATAGACCATGTGGAATGATCCTCATAATTAGGTAATTTTATGTAAAATATAAATTGCAATGCGTAAAGATGTATAATTCCTGCGTAAGTATATGCAGATTCAGAAATACTTTTCCGACAGTACAACAATGACTACCCTTCCAAAAAAGGTACTTAATTAGTTGTAAAGCGCTTTGGGATGTCCTGAGGCCATAAAAGGTGCTAATCAATACAAGTACTACCTTTACTCTTTTTACAAGCTAGTACCAGTCCAACTAATTTCAAACTAGTGAGAAGGAAGGGCTAAAAAGCTATCAAGAAGGTTATAGAAATAAGGCATTTTGGAATCTCTGCAGATGTGCAATTAAATCATGTGCAGACTCTGTAAGACCGTCTGTTATGACCAGGTGCGAAAGGTGTATAGGGGGCTGTTACTATCTTCACCTCGTCTTCTTGTAACAGGGTTTAATTTTAAACACACTGTATTTTGAGCTCCCCTTTTTGTGCATCCTTATTCACAGTTTTCCAATTATAAGACAAAGAAACCGATTCACACAGGCTTTCTCAGCTTTAAAAAAGAAAGATGAAATTTTATTAAAACTTAAACTCTAATACAGTTCACACCTGTGGATATACAACGAGCCCACGCTAGCATGCACATGTGATACACACATGCAAATAGGGACAGAATAGAGAAGAAAAGATAAGGTGGAACAGTTTGAGGCACTTTCTTGTTACTGTGCTTCAAGCTCACTGTGGTCCTTCTGTAAGTAGTCCTGTTTTTCATTGGGGTCCAGTAGTCTTCTTATAACCTTGTTCACGTAGGAAACCTTTCTGTCTTTGAGCTTCACATGTTTTCACAAGATTCAGTTCCATGGGAAGGCGATGGAAACAGACAGGCAGGAGAGGCTGTAATTCTTGCTTCCGTTCCAGGAGAGATCTTTATTCCATGAGCACATGGCTTTATTCCAATTCCTTTGTTGGGAGTTCAAATTCAAAAAAACTCCCAGGTTTCCCAGCAGGTAAGTCATGTGACTAGCTCCTTATATGGAATAGTCTTTCCTGTGAGGTTTGTGGATTGTGCCTTAGCAGTCTCTGGAATGCTAGCTACCCCCACCTTCAATGCCTAGTAATCAAAAGTTCATTGTTGGTTGCATGAGTCAGGGCATGGCCCTTTGTCTCTTGTTCCAACACTATCTGTTACCATGGAAATGTCTTTCTGGTCAGGGGCTCGCAATTTTAAGTTTTAATGTTCATGGGGCAAAATCCTGTGTGCCTCAATCTTGGCAGGTGGAGGGTTTGCCTGACACTGTCACACATTACATACTGTCAAATGACAACATCTGGCTTTTCTTCCATTAATAATCCTTCAGTCTGCTGTTCTTCAAAGGATACAGTTAGAATCATAGAATGATACACAGAAGGAATAATTTTGGCCCTTCGTGCCTGTGCTTGTTCATTGATAAAGCTATCTAATCAGTCCCTCTCTCCTACTCTTTCCCCATAATCCTGAAAAAATTTTCCCTTCAAGTATTTGCCCCATTTTCTTTTACAAGTTACTGTTAAATCTGCTTCCACCGCCCTGTCAGTGTATTCCTGATCATAACAACTCACTGCATTAAAAAAGAGACTCACTCTGGTTCTTTGGCCAATTTGCTTAAATCTGTGTCCTCTGGTTACCAAACCTCTGGAAACAGTTTCTCCTTATTTACTCTATCAAAAGGTATCAGTATTTTGGACACCCCCATCAAATCTCCCTTTAACCTTCTTTAAGGAGAACAACCCCCGATTCTCTAATATCTCCAGGTAACTGGAGTCTTTTATCCCCAGTATAATTCCAGTAAATCTCTCTGCACCCTCTCTAAGGCCTTGACATCCTTCCTAAAGTGTGGTACCCAGAATTGGTCACAATACTCCAGCTGCTGCTGAACCAGTACAGTGTTTGATGAAGGTTTAGCGTAACTTGTTTTATGCAGTATAATAAAAGCAAAATACTGCCGATGCTGGAAAGCAGTATTTTGCTTTTATTTTAGTGTTTAATTCACTGCCACTTCTCTTCCAGGAATGCCTACCTTGGAGAAGTTCTGCTCTTCTCTCCGACGAGATTTTCGTTTGTCTTTTTGACCTTGTTCACCTTCATTGCTTTCTATTTCCCTCCTGGTGTTTGATAAGGTATCTACCAAAACTTGTTTTCACAGCCACATCTCCTTCCTCAGTGACTGTCTCTGGCTCCAACTTATTCCACGTGGATTCCAATTGAAATTTCATCCTTCATGTTTTGAATCCACCCAGGATTACAGGAATCTCCGAGAAATACAACATTCCTCAGACTGCTGTTCTCATCACATCCTGAGATCCACACTCAGTGCTATGCGCCGCCACATGCACACACTGGACCCCTCTCTCCAGCAGCACCGCCTCACCTTATCTCAAAGCTGTTTTACTCCGCAGTTTCATTTCATCCTTCATCTTATCCAACGCATTAACAAAAACTGTTTTTACTCCTTTCAGGTGTTAAGGAACGCAAGCTCCAGCAGCTGATGGGGACTAATGCCCCTCCAAATCCTTCTTCCCCTTCTTTTCCCCTTGACCCCATCCCTTTTGATCTGACCCCTTGCAGTTTATTCACTATACCCTCTGACCTTCCCCTCTCTGATGTTGAACAGTTGTACTCAACAAAGGACTCAGTTTTATTGTCTGACACCCCCACCTCAATGAATTTCGCACACGGCATGACGTAGAGCTCTTCTTCCGTCGCCTTCACCTGCAGGCTCACCTCTTTGACCAGGACTCCTCTCCCCGACCAGCAGACCCATTCACCCACCTCCAGAATTCTTCCTCCACCTGGACGCCTCCCTCTGGCCTCTTACCCACTCTTGATCTTTTCATTGAGAACTGTCGGCGAGACAACGGCCATCTCAATTTCTCTGCTCCCCTCACTCACTCTAACCTGTCTCCTTCTGAACTTGCCGCACTTCGTTCTCTCAGGCCTAACCCCGACTTTGTGATCAAACCTGCTGACAAGGGTGATGCTGTTGTTGTCTGGCGTACTGACCTGTACCTTGCAGAGGCTGAGCGCCAACTCTCAGACACTTCTTCCTACCTCCGCCTGGATCATGATCTCACCACCAAATATCAAGTTACTGTCCACAGGACGGTCACTGACCTCATCTCCTCTTAAGATCTTCCCTCTGCAGCTTCCAACTTCATAGTCACGCAACACCAGACAGCCCGCTTCTACCTCCTTCCTAAGATCTATAAACAAGACTGTCCTGGCAGACCCATCGTTTCAGCCTATTCCTGTCCCATTGAACTTATTTCTTCCTATCTTGACTCTATCTTTCCTCTCCTGGTCCAGTCTCTTCCCACCTACATCCGTGACTCTTCTGATGCCCTACGACAATTTCCAGTTTCCTGGCCCCAACCGCCTCCTCTTCACTATGGACGTCCAATCTCTCTACACCTCCATTCCCCACCAGGATGGTTTCAGGGCTCTCTGCTTCTTCCTTGAACAGAGGCCCATCCACCACCACTCTCCTCCACCTGGCTGAACTTATTCTCACATTGAACAACTTCTCCTTCAACTCCACTCACTTCCTTCAAGTAAAAGGTATTGCTATGGGTATCCGCATGGGTCCTAGTTATGCCTGTCTTTTTGTGGGATATGTCGAACATTCCTTGTTCCAGTCCTACTTAGGCCCCCTCCCCCAACTCTTTTTCCAGTACATTGATGATAGTGTCGGTGCCATTTCCTGCTGCTGCCCGGAACTGGAAAACTTTATTAACTTCGCTTCCAATTTCCACCCTGCTCTCATCTTTTCATGGTCCATTTCCGACACTTCCTTCCCTTCCTCGACTTCTCTGTCTCCATCTCTGGGGATAGGCTGTCTACTAATATTCATTACAAGCCCACTGACTCCCACAGCTACCTCGACAACATTTCTTCACACCCTGCCTTCTTTAAGGACTCCATTCCATTCTCTCAGTTTTTCTGTCTCTCACGCATCTGCTCTGATGATGCAACCTTCCACAACAGCGCCTCTGATATGTCTTCCTTTTTCCTCAGCCCAGGATTGCACCTCAACCGTGTCCGGCCCATTTCCTCCACTTCTGCCCTCAGCCCTTTCCCTCCCTCCCAGAACTGCGACAGGGCTCCCCTAGTCCTCATTTTTCACCCGCCAGCCTCCTTATCCAAAGGATCATCCTCTACCATTTCCGCCACCACCAAACACATCTTCCCCTTCCCTTCCCTGTCAGAATTCCGAAGGACTGTTCCCTCTGCGACACCCTGGTCCACTCCTCCATCATCCCCCGACACCCCGTCCCTTTCCCAAGGCACCTTTCCATGCAATCGCAGGAGGTGTAATACCTGCCCTTTTACCTCCTCTCTCCTCACCATCCAAGGCGCCAAACACTCCTTGCAGGTGAAGCAACAATTTATTTGTACTTCTTTCAATTTAGTATACTGTATTCATTGCTCACAGTGCAGTTGCCTCTACATTGGGGGACCAAATGCAGATTGGTGAGCGCTTTGGAGAACATCTCCGCTCAGTCCGCAAGCATGATCCCGAGCTTCCAGTTGCTTGCCATTTTAATTCACCACCTTGCTCACATGCCCACATTTCTGTCCTCGGCCTGCTGCAGTGTTCCAGTGAACATCAACGCAAGCTTGAGGAACAGCACCTCATTTTCTGATTTGGCATTCTATAGCCTTCAGGACTCAATATCGAGTTCAATAATTTCAAACCATGAGCCCCATTATTTTTTGTTTATTTATTATTTTTATTTTATATATATATATTCTTCTTTTTTAATTGTTTATTTTTAACTATGTGCGAGTCTTAAACTTATTTTTCATGTTTTTTCTTTCATACAGTGCTGTTCATTATTCTGCCATTAGCACTCTCTCTGGTTTCGTGCTTTGTTTTCTGTGACAAAGGGCGGCACAGTGGTGCAGTGGTTAGCACTGCAGCCTCACAGCTCCAGCAACCCAGGTTCAATTCTGGGTACTACCTGTGTGGAGTTTGCAAGTTCTCCCTGTGTCTGCGTGGGTTTCCTCCGGGTGCTCTGGTTTCCTCCCACATGCCAAAGACTTGCAGGTTGATAGGTTAATTGGCCATTATAAATTGCCCCTAGTATAGGTAGGTGGTAGGGAAATATAGGGACAGGTGGGGATGTGGTAGGGATATGGGATTAGTGTAGGATTAGTATAAGTGGGTGGTTGATGGTCAGCACAGACTCGGTGGGCCGAAGGGCCTGTTTCAGTGCTGTATCTCTAAACTAAAGAACTATTTAGCACTTCATTTGCATTCTGTTCCATGACATCTCTGTCATTTAATCTCTGCCCCCTCCGTCCTATCACAGTCCTTCCTTTTTGTTCTTCTGCACCCCCCCCCCCCCCACCCCGCCCTCTTTCACTTGCTCAAAGACTATTACATTTCTAACTTTTGCCAGTTCTGATGAAGGGTCACAGACCTGAAACATTAACTCTGTTTGTCTCTACACAGTTGCTGCCAGACCTGCTGAGTATTTCCAATACTTTCTGTTCTCATTTCAGAGTTCCAGCATCTGCAGTATTTTGCTCTTTTTGCAGAGCTTCACATGATGGGAACATGCACTGGGAATTTGGATTTTGCTGTCAGTGCTTCCCCCATGATTTTCTACTCATTATTTCTCTGCAATGGGACTGTTAATTCATAAAATTTACTTAAATTCACCTCATATTAATTTGGCTATATCTCAAGCTATTGTTATCACCAAACCTTCATGATGTAGTATTTATTTGCCACTGAGGCAACAGTACCAAGAGGATGACAACAACTTTTATTTATTTTTATGGGGATGTGGGCATCACAGGCCAGGCCAGCATTTATTGCCCATCCCTAATTGCCCTTGAGAAGGTGGTGGTGAGCTGCCTTCTTGAACCGCTGCAGTCCATGTGGGGTAGGCACACCCACAGTGCTATCAGCTTTGTAATGGTTACATACAACTGAGTGGCTTGGTAGGCCTTTTCAAAAGGTATACATTAATGATTTGGAGGAAAGTATAGGTGGACTGATTAGCAAGTTTGCAGACGACACTAAGATTGGTGGAGTAGCAGATAGTGAAGGGGACTGTCAGAGAATACAGCAGAATATAGATAGATTGGAGAGTTGGGCAGAGAAATGGCAGATGGAGTTCAATCAGGGCAAATGCGAGGTGATGCATTTTGGAAGATCCAATTCAAGAGTGAACTATACAGTAAATGGAAAAGTCCTGGGGAAAATTGATGTCCAGAGAGATTTGGGTGTTCAGGTCCACTGTTCCCTGAAGGTGGCAATGCAGGTAAATAGAGTGGTCAAGAAGGCATACGGCATGCTTTCCTTCATCGGACGGGGTATTGAGTACAAGAGTTGGCAGGTCATATTACAGTTGTATAGGACTTTGGTTCGGCCACATTTGGAATACTGCGTGCAGTTCTGGTCGCCACATTACCAAAAGGATGTGGATGCTTTGGAGAGGGTGCAGAGGAGGTTCACTAGGATGTTGCCTGGTATGGAGGGCGCTAGCTATGAAGAGAGGTTGAGTAGATTAGGATTATTTTCATTAGAAAGACGGAGGTTGAGGGGGGACCTGATTGAGGTGTACAAAATCATGAGAGGTATAGACAGGGTGGATAGCAAGAGGCTTTTTCCCAGAGTGGGGGATTCAATTACTAGAGGACATGAGTTCAAAGTGAAAGGAGAAAAGTTTAGGGGGGATATGCGTGGAAAGTTCTTTACGCAGAGGGTGGTGGGTGCCTGGAACGCGTTGCCAGCGGAGGTGGTAGATGCGGGCACGATGGCGTCTTTTAAGATGTATCTAGACAGATACATGAATGGGCAGGAAGAAAAGAGATACAGAACCTTAGAAAATAGGCGACATGTTTAGATAGAGGATCTGGATCGGCGCAGGCTTGGAGGGCCGAAGGGCCTGTTACTGTGCTGTAATTATCTTTGTTCTTTGTTCTTTGTTCTTTGTATTTCAGGGTCACCCACATTATTGTGGGTCTAGAATCACATGGAGGCCAGAAGATTTCCTTCCCGAAAGGGCTGGACATTAGTGAAGCAGATGGGTTTTTACAACAATTGTTTCATGGCTATTGTCAGACTAGTTTTTAATTTTAGATTTATTTATTGAATTCAAATTCTACTTGCTGTTGTGGTAGGATTTGAACCCATGCCCCGAGAGCAATATCCTGGGTCTCTGGACTACTAGTCCAGTGACAATACCACTACACCACTGCCTCCCCCTTTATATTGTACCTTTAACAAGGGTTGTGGGGCTGAAGGAGATTACGGAACTAGGAAGTGGTGAGACCATGGAGGAATTTTCAAAAAAGGATGTGACTTTTAAAATCGAGGCATTCGAGCACAAAGATGATGAACAGAACTTGGTGCAAGTTAGGATAAGACGAGGCCTTTCGAAGCCTGAATGCCCACAGAATTCGAACAGGACAAAAAAAAAAGCAAATAAAAAACTCTAAGCACAAATAGGACTGAGTGTTTGAAGGTGGGTCATCAGTGTTCAGGGTCACATGTGGCCTTTGAGCAGCACTCTGCACACTAGTTTGCTGTATCTGCTTGCATGCACAGGGTTGAATGAGATTATTTGGAAAGGAACAAAAGGACTTGCATTTACACAGGGCCTTTCACAACCTCAGGATGTCCCAGAGTGCTTTATAGACAATGAAGTGCTATTGAAGTGTAGTCACTGCTGTAATGTAGGGAAATGCAGCAGGCAATTTGCGCACAGCAAGATCCCAGAAACAACAATGTGATACGTGACCAGATAATTGGTTTTATTTTAGTGATGTTCACTGAGGGAAAAATATTGGCCTGGACAGTGGGGATAACTTCCAAGCTCTTCTTCAAAATAGTGCCATGGGCTCTTTTACATCCACCTGAGAGGGCAGACAGGGCCTCAGTTTAAGGTCCTGTACAATCAACGGCACCTCAGTACTGCACTGACGTTTGAGGATAAATCATGCTTTTAAGTCTTCAGAGTGAGACTTGAACCCACAACTCTCTGACTCGTAGGCAAGAGTGCAATTATTTAAGCCAAACTTACAGCAGCAAAATCAATGGGACACACTTAGATATTAGATGTAATACAGAATTTAAAACAGTCCAGTTATGTTTAGGGCATACCTTCCTTGTTATGCAATCTTGATTCATGTTGGCATGCTTTACTGCTTCTAATACAATGTTTTGCTTCTTGATGTTCTATAAGCTGTGTTTCTTATCTCACTTGTTCATGAAGAGGGAATGTAATTCAAAGTATGCATCTGCCAGGAGGGTCTTGTCTTCTTTGAACTATTCTCCATCAAAATTGCTGCATATGCTTTCCAATACTGAGCATTATTCAAGAAATGAACCACAGAATTGCTACAGCATAGAAGGAGGCCATTCATAAGTTAACCTCACCCCTTTCCCCAAACTCCAGGGTCATTATGATAGATATGCACAGGTCATTAAAATTTAGATTGTAATGATTCTACCACCAGATTTTAATGCAACCGACATTTGTGAAATTGATTTGAATGAACCATAGTTCAGAAAGCGTGTGTGCTCAACGGCATAATGGTGACACATTGACACATGGAGCTAAGATTGATGTGCCACTAAATTGGTGACAGCATGGATGAAAAGCAGCATTAAAACCAAGAGCAAGGTGCATAATGAAATAAGTTTTTGAAGTACACTATTTGTTTTATACGTGTCCACAGTTTTCAGGCGCTGTACCTGCTTTGGAGATTAGGCTTTTTTGGCAGGCGAATATGTATAATACATCAGTTCTGACAAAAGACCATCAATCTGAAATATTAACTCTCTTTCTCTCCCGACAGATGCTGCCAGATCTGCTGTGTACTTCCAGGATTTTCCATTTTTATTTCAGATTTCCACAATCAGCAATGTTTTGCTCATTCTTACAAATGTTTTGTTTTTGTATTGAAAGCTTAGAATTCTGTATGTTTTTAAAAACTTAGGAAAGGATTTTTCTCTGTGGTCATTGATTGCTGAAACTTGGTGGGTTTGAACTGAGTGATATACACAGACTGCAAGGCACCTGTTTCCAAGCAACTCAGCAGGGAATGACTGGCCAAGATTTATGATTGCCATGTGACTTGATTGTTGAAGTTAGTTTCACTTTTGGATTGTAAAAAAGACCAGTGAGTTGGACAAGGAGCAGGCAGTTTGAAATCTGGCTGTGACCTGCCTGGAGACTGGCGAAAAAGACCTCTCTCTGTAAAGGAAGACTTGCATTTCTCGAAAAGAAATCCTGCAGTTGAAATGTGGCTGTGATTTGCCTGGAGAGAAAAAAAAGACCCAGGAAAAAAAGAGTTACTTCTCTTTGTAGAGGAAGACTGCTTTTAAGAGAAGAAACCCCTGTGTGTCAGAGGTAGCAGATTCCTATTGCCTCCAGTCTTTGAAGAATTCCTGCCTCAAGAGTGATTCCTGTTGCCTCCTGTGTTTTGGGAAACCCTGAAATCTCAAGAAAGCTTCTACTGCTAGACTGCTTTCTTTTAAAACCCAAGCAGACCTGTTACTATACCCTTTGCTGAAAGACTTATGAGACACCTGTTGCAGACAAATTGCCTGAACGCCTACCCAACACAGACTATTCATCAACCTCGCCTGGAGAGACTTTGAGTGGCATCCAACTATTCGACTCTGAGACACCTTGCCGTTCCAAAAACATCCTACTAGAAAGTGATACACACAATCATTTTATTTTTTCCTTTTTATTCCTAAGAAACATCTGTAAACCAAAAAATCCTTTTCCCCAGTTAACTGTTTTTTTTAATATATGTATGTGTGCATGAGGGCTAAGGAACTAAGGAGTTTTTCATATATAGATTTATCTCGTTAGTAGTTAAGACCTATGATTTCTTGTCTAATAAATAGTTAATGTTGTTGTTTCAAAAAAAACTTGGTTTGGTGTGCTTTATTCTGGGGGACAAATAGATTGTCTAATTTGACTATTCTTTGGTAGGTGGAAAACTTTCTTGATAAGCTGTGACATGTGGAGTTGTGGAACTGAATTAGCAGTGCATTACTCCCACCTTGGTCGTAACATCATATACTTATACATCTTCATCAATTCCCATTGAACAACAAGGACTGACGATAACAACTTGCCTTTCTTATAGAAAATACATCACCTATCTTAATAGTTGCTTATAGAACTAGTGCCCACCCATCAACAAATTTCCTCTATTGTCAAAGATCAGCAATCAATTGCTTTGTATTTTTCCACAATCCCATTGAATCCATCAAAGGAAATATCAGGTTCACTATCCTGAGAGGCAGTGACATCTGAACAGTCCTCTGTTGCTCGGCATAACATAGGCTCAGTTGGGCTAATGGCCAATTGGAGTCCCAATTTAGCCCTGGCCAATGGAACAGTTAAGGCTGTCTAAGAAAGCAGTCACAGTTGTCATTTGCAAAGCTGCAACTGTTTAATCGCCGATGTTGCCATAAGATCTTCTTGGATTGTCACATGCTCCAGGGTGATCTGATGGAGGCGCAAACTTCCTCTCTGATGTTGCAGAAGCGAGTAGTGGACTCTTTCAACTTATCCACCATCTCCATCACATGCAGGGAAAACATCTACACTGTTTTCACATGGGAGCAATGCACCTGCATCCATTTTTTTCATGAAAACAGAGATCAGGACCTCCCAGTTCCTTGACCAATGGGAGTCATTTCTCCACCTGTCATTGAGCTGCAGCTGGCTCCTCCTGTCCCAATCTCAGGCCTTTCTGCTCAAGTGCGTCACCTTTTTTATGTTTTGATTTGTTCACAGTGATGCAACATTACTGGTGAGGCCAGCATCATCCCGAATTGCCCATCGCTAATTGCCCTTGAGCTGGTGGTGGTGGTGTGCCACCTTCTTGAACTGTTGCAGTCCAGGTGCTGTTAGGTAGGGAGTTCCAGGATTTTGACCCAGTGACAATGAAGGAATGATGATATATTTTCAAGTCAGGATGGTGCGTAACTTGGTGGGGAACTTGCAGGTGGTGGTGTTCCCATGTTCCCGCTGCCCTTGTCCTTCTAGGTGGTAGAGGTCGTGGGTTTGGAAGCTGCTGGCGAAGGAGCCTTAGTAAGTTGCTGCAGTGCATCTTGTAGGTTGTACACACTGTTGCCAATGTGCACCAGCAGTGGAGGGAGTGAATGTTTAAGGTGTTGGATGGGGTGCCAAACAAGTGGCTGCTTCGTCCTGGATGATGTCAAGCTTCTTGAGTGTTGTTGGAGCTGTACCCATCCAGGCAAGTGGAGATTATTTCATCACACTCCTGACTCGTGCCTTGTAGATGGTAGGCAGGCTTTGGAGTTCAGGAGGCCAGTTACTCATCACAAAATATCCAGCCTCTGACCTACTGTTGTAGCCACAGTACTCATGTGGCTGGTCCAGTTAACTTTCTGGTCAATGGTAACCCCGGGATGTTGATGTTGGAGAGATTCAGTGATTTTAATGCCATTGAATGTCAAGGGAAGGTGCTCAACCTCTCTCTTGTTGGAGGTAGTCATTATCTGGTACTTTTGTGGCACGAATGTTAGTTGCCACTTATCGGCCCAAGCCTGAATGTTACTCAGGTCTGGCTACATGCGGACACAGACTGCTTCATGATCTGAGGAGTCGCGAATGGAGCTGAACATTGTGCAATTATTGCCGAACATCTCCACTTCTGACCTTATTAAGGAGGGAAGGTCATTGATGAAGCAGCTGAAGATGGTTGGGGAGAGGACAGTATCATGAGGAACTACTGCAGTGATATTCTAGGACTGAGATGGTTGACCTCCAACAACCACATTCATCTTCCTGTGTGCTAAGTATGAATCCAACTGGTGGAGAGTTTTTCCCCTGATTCTCATCGACTTTTATTTTGCTGGGGCTCCTTGATGTCTAATGCTGCCTCGGTGTCAAGGGCAGTCACTCTCACCTCACCTCTGGGATTCAGCTCCTCTGTCCCCTTTTGAACCAAGGCTGTACTGAGATCTGGAGCCGAGTGTTTCTGGCAGAACCCAAACAGAGCATTGGTGAGCAGGTTATGTATTCCAGATCACAGCAACTCATTGCGTTAAAAAAAATCTTGCTAACCGTGTAAGTGACTTGATAGCACTGTCGACAATAGCTTCCATCATCACTTTACTGATGATCGAGTAGACTGTTGGGGCCTTTGTGTGAAAAGATGTTTCCTGATTTCATTCCTAAATAGCCTAGGTCTAAATTCAAGATTCTTGTTCTGGATGCCCCATGCAGCAGGAGTATTACATAGATAAATATTACATGGAATTTACTGCACAAAAACACAATGCTTGCTAATGTTGTCCCCTTGTTTAAGAAGGGTAGCAGGGATAATCCAGGTAATTATAGACCGGTGAGCCTGACGTCAGTGGTAGGGAAGCTGCTGGAGAAGATACTGAGGGATAGGATCTATTCCCATCTGGAAGAAAATGGGCTTATCAGTGATAGGCAACATGGTTTTGTGCAGGGAAGGTCATGTCTTACCAACTTAATAGAATTCTTTGAGGAAGTGACAAAGTTGATTGATGAGGGAAGGGCTGTAGATGTCATATACATGGACTTCAGTAAGGCGTTTGATAAGGTTCCCCATGGTAGGCTGATGGAGAAAGTGAAGGCGCATGGGGTCCAAGGTGTACTAGCTAGTTGGATAAAGAACTGGCTGGGCAACAGGAGACAGAGAGTAGCAGTGGAAGGGAGTTTCTCAAAATGGAGACGTGTGACCAGTGGTGTTCCACAGGGATCCGTGCTGGGACCACTGTTGTTTGTGATATACATAAATGATTTGGAGGAAAGTATAGGTGGTCTGATTAGCAAGTTTGCAGACGACACTAAGATTGGTGGAGTAGCAGATACTGAAGGGGACTGTCAGAGAATACAGCAGAAGATAGATAGACTGGAGAGTTGGGCAGAGAAATGGCAGATGGAGTTCAATCAGGGCAAATGCGAGGTGATGCATTTTGGAAGATCCAATTCAAGAGTGAACTATACAGTAAATGGAAAAGTCCTGGGGAAAATTGATGTACAGAGAGATTTGGGTGTTCAGGTCCATTGTTCCCTGAAGGTGGCAACGCAGGTCAATAGAGTGGTCAAGAAGGCATACGGCATGCTTTCCTTCATCGGACGGGGTATTGAGTACAAGAGTTGGCAGGTCATGTTACAGTTGTATAGGACTTTGGTTCGGCCACATTTGGAATACTGCGTGCAGTTCTGGTCGCCACATTACCAAAAGGATGTGGATGCTTTGGAGAGGGTGCAGAGGAGATTCACCAGGATGTTGCCTGGTGTGGAGGGTGCTAGCTATGAAGAGAGGTTGAGTAGATTAGGATTATTTTCATTAGAAAGACGGAGGTTGAGGGGGTCCTGATTGAGGTGTACAAAATCATGAGAGGTATAGACAGAGTGGATAGCAAGAAGCTTTTTCCCAGAGTGGGGGATTCAATTACAAGGGGGACACGAGTTCAAAGTGAAAGGGGAAAAGTTTAGGGGGGATATGCGTGGAAATTTCTTTACGCAGAGGGTGGTGGGTGCATGGAACGCTTTGCCAGCAGAGGTGGTAGACGCGGGCACGATAGCGTCTTTTAAGATGTATCTAGACAGATACATGAATGGGCAGGAAGTAAAGAGATACAGACCCTTAGAAAATAGGCGACAGGTTTAGATAGAGGATTTGGATCGGCGTAGGCTTGGAGGGCCGAAGGCCTGTTCCTGTGCTGTAATTTTCTTTGTTCTTTGTTCTTTGCTTGACTCAACTAATGCCCGAGTTCATGTTCCGTATGAGCTCCTCCCATCTTACTTCATCTCAGTTGTTTTCCTCCAAGTAACCTATGGAATCCCATAAATATTTTTAACACTTCAATTAGATCCCCCCCACCCAACTGCTTAATTTCAAGCCATGTTAACAGAACTTCCGAACCTAAGAAATAGGAACAGGAGTCGGCCTTATGGACACTCGAGCCTGCTCCTCCTTTCAATAAGGTCATGGCTGATCTGCTACATCAAACCTACTTTCTGTCCTATCCCCATTTACTTTGAATCCCTTTGTGCCTAAAAATCTATCGATCTCTGTCTCGATGAGCATCCACAGCCCTCCAGGGTAGAGAATTCCAAAGATTCACGACTCTCTGATTGAAGAAAATTCTCCTCATTTCAGCCCTAAATGGCTGACACTTTATCCTGATACTACAACCAATTGTTCGAAACTCTCAGCATCTACCCTGTCAAGTCCTCTAAAAATATGATGCATTTGATGACTTGGAGCTCGCTGCTAACAAAGGTGGTGGAAGCGGAGATAATTAATGATTTCAAAAGGAAATTGGATGGGCATTTTAAAGAAATAAACTTGCAGGGCCTCGGGGGGAATGGGACTCTGTGGAGAGCCGGTATGGACTCGATGGACCAAATGGTTACCTTCTATGAGGTAAATGACTCTATTTCATTGAGATCACTTCTTATTCTTCTAAACATCTGATAATATAGGCCCATTCCACTCAATCTCTGTTCATAAGACAGCCCTTCTCATCCCAGAAATCAATCTAGTGAAACTTTAAGGCAGGTATAGGCTTCATCAGGTATGGAAACCAAAACTGTACACAATTCTCCATGTGAGGTCTCACCAAAGCCCAATATAATTGCAGCAAAACTTCCTTAATCTTATACCTCAGCCCCCTTACAATATAGACTAACATGCCATTTGACTTTGTAATTGCTTGCCGTACCTGCATGTTAACTTATTGAGATTCATGTATATGGACCAAAAGCCTTCTGAATCTCATCATTTACAAGTCTCATATCTTTAAAAAATATTCTGCCTTGCCATTCTTGCTTCCAAAGTAAATAATTTCACACTTCCCCACATTATACTCCATCTTCCATCTTCATGACCAAAGACTACATCCCTTTGCAGCCTCTTTGCATCCTCCTTATAGTATACTTTTCCATCTAACTTTTTATCATCAGCAAACATGGATACATTACACTCAGTCACCTTATCTAGATTGTGAAGGACATATCTGCCAGACTGCCCTGTGGCAGGCAGTCAGACAACTAACAAGAGGGAAAACCCTACTTGACCCTGTCCTCACCAATCTATCTATCACAGGTGCATCTGTCCATGACAGCATTGGTAGGAGTGACCACTGCATTGTCCTTGTGGAGATGAAGTCCCATCTTCACAATGAGGCACCCTCCATCATGATGTGTGATATTACCACCGTGCTAAATGGGATAGATTCAGAGCAGATCCTCAACAACTCAAAACTGGGCATCCATGAGGTGCTGTAGGCCATCAGCAGCAGCTGAATAGAATTCAACCACATTCTGTAACCTTGTGACCCAGCATATCTCTCACTTTAGTATTACCATCAAGCCAGGGGACCAATCCTGGTTCAATGAGGAGTGTAGGCAACCATGCCAGGAGCAGCACCAGGCATATCTAAAAATGAGGTGCCAACCTGGTGAAGCTACAACACAGGACTACATGCATGTTATAACATTGGAGCAGCATGCTACAAACAGATCTGAGTGATTCCATAACCAACGAATTGGATCTAAGCTCTACAGACCTGCTACATCTAGTTGTGAATGGTAGTGGACAATTAAACAACTAATCGGAGGGGGAGGCTCCAAAATCATCTCCATCCTCAATGATGGAGGAGCCCAGCACATTAGTGCAAAATACAAGCTGGAGAATTTGCAACTATATTCAACCAGAAGTGCCGAGTGGATGATCCATCTTAGCCTCCTCCTGAGGCCCCCACCATCATGGTGTCAGTCTTCAATCAATTTGATTCACTCCATGTGATATCAAGAAACAGCTGAAGGCACAGAAAAGGCTATGGGCCCTGACAACATCCCAGCTGCAGTATTGAGGATCTGTGTTCCAGAACTAGGTGCACCCTTGGCCAAGCTGTTCTAGTTTGGCTACAATACTGGCATATACCCGACAATGTGGAAAGTTGCCCAAGTATGTCCTGTCCACAAAAAGCCAATCCAACCAATTGCCACCCCATCCGTCTACTCTCAATCATCAGCAAAGTGATGGAAGGTCACCTTGACAGAGCTATCAAGCAGCACTTACTCAGCAACAACCTGCTCACCGATGCTCAGTTTGGGTTCTGTCAGGGTCACTCAACTCCTGACCTCATTACAGTCTTGGTCCAAACATGGAGAAAAGAGCTGAATTCCAGAGGTGATGTGAGAATGACTGCTTTGACATCAAGGCAGCATTTGGCCAAGTGTGGCATCAAGGAGCCCGAATAAAACTGAAGTCAATGGGAATTGGGGGAAAGTTCTCCTAGGTTGGAGTCAGACCTAACACAAAGGAAGATGGCTGCAGTTATTGGAGGCCAATTATCTCAGCATCCAGACATTGCTGCAGGAGTTCCTCAGGGTTGTCTCCAAGGCCCAACCATTTCCATTTTCAGCTGCTTCATCAATGTCCTTCTGTGTAATATAAGGTCAGAAGAGGGGATGTTCACTGATGATTGCGTAGGTACTGAAGCAATCTGTGCCTACACGTAGCAAGACCTGGACAACATTGAGGCTTGGCTGATAAGTGGCAAGTAACATTCGCACAACACAAGTGCCAGGCAATGATCATCTCCAACAAGAGAGAATCTAACCATCTCCCCTTGATGTTCAATGGCATTACCATCACCAAATTCCGCCACTATCAACATTCTGGGGTTACCATTGACCAGAACTTAACTGGACCAACCACATAAATAGTGTGACTGGAAGAGCAGGTCAGAGGATGGGAATTCTGTGATGAGTAACTCACCTCACTTCCCAAAGCCTGTCCACCATCCAAAGACATAAATGAGGAGTGTGATGGAATACTCTCCACTTGCCTGAATGAGTGCAGCTCCAACAACACTCAAGAAGCTCAACACCATCCAGGACAAAGCAGGCCGCTTGATCGGTACCCTATCCACCACTACAAACATTCACTCCCTTCAACACTGGCACAGTTGCAGTAGTGTGTATCATATGCACAGAAACACCTAGAAACATAGAAAATAGGAGCAGGAGTAGGCCATTCGGCCCTTCAAGCCTGCTCCGCCATACATTATGA